>NC_081845.1:91833010-91882716 GCF_963259705.1 Myotis daubentonii | reverse complement strand
CCAATTAACTAAGCCACACTGGCCAGGACAATAGTCATAATACCAGTCTTTAAGCAAGACCTAATCAGTCATAAAAATCATCCCTTGGCTTGGTCTCCTTTGAAATCTTTTGTTGTACATTTGAGGAAATCACGGAAAGATTTCCAAAATTATATCAAAATCAGAGGAAGGGAACATCATAAATCAAAACCTCGGGCTTGTGAGTTGTTGTTTTTTTAATTAGCTCATATGTTTAGAGTTTTAAATTTCAAATATAACTTCCTGTATTTATTGGGAAGGTTGTTTTTGAAAAGTCATCAACAAAGCTCAGAAAATATGAAGTTTTTAACTCTGATCAGGAAAGTCCAGAGCACATGGGGGAAAGAGCCAGAGGACCTCTTCAGTCAGGCCAGCTCCTTACCTGTCTTCCCCTCACGGGCTCCTGAAAGGCATCTTCTGCTCATGGGCACAGGCGATGAAGTCAATGGTTTTTAGGACCAGGGTGATAGCAGTGACAGTCTTTGTCTCTCCATAGACTGTTGAGTTAAGCAATAATAGTCAATGGACAATGATTGCTCATTTTCTAAGTCAGAGTTTTAAAATTAAAAAAATGTTAGAGTCTTGTCAACAAGCCTGATTTTTTGGTCCACTCCAAATAAATATTTTGCTTTGCAGATGGAAGTAAAATGAGTCCTTGGAGCTCAGTTATAAAGAGAGACCATTGGAAGGGTGTGGTTTAGCTCTTAAAATGTTGTTGATTCTGTTCAAGGGCTGCTTTCACTTGTAACGTGGATATTGATGCGCCGTATTTTCCCATGTGTGATGATTCTGGAAAGCTGTAGACATGTAAACTAACAGCGTCTGCTGAGCATTTGGAAGGAAACTTAAGAATGTGACATTATGTAAGGGGTAAATAGAAATATATTGGGGAGAATTAACTTGAGAGGGCCCCAAAAGTGAAAAAGTTTAATTGGCATTTGTAATGTCGTGCTACCAAAAAGCACTGCCTTTCAGTTTGGATTACTTAGGAGTCCCTTTAAAGTAAATGTGGAGGGGGAGTGCTGTGGGAAGTCCTGGAGGGGATTGCTTCCTTAAGGGCTGGCCTGTCTAGCTTTCCCAGGGCCGTCCGAGGCTCCTGCTGAATGATGGAGGGCAGCAGGAGCTGTGGCGAAAGTGGCCGGTTTCCTCCTGACACTGGTAGTTTTTCGTCTTAGCTCCTCCCGGTAAATAGAAGGCAACAGAATTGAGGTTCTTCTTCTAGGTTTCAGCCTTGGGCGGGAAAGCCTTGAGGAGCATGCAGGGACTGTAGTGAGCCATGTAAACATCCCTTGTTGCAGCAGGAAATAAACAAGCTGACCAGATGCCAGGCCCTATTCAAAGGGCTTTCTATATATTGGTTCATCTTTATAATATTCCTGTGAGATGGTTCTGGTTTTATGCCTATTTTACAGATGAAGACACTGAGGTACAGTGAAATGAGGGTCACTTGCCCAAGGTCCCAAGCTAGTTAAGTAATGGAACCGTAATTTGAATGCAGGCAGCCCATCTTCAGAGTTTGAGCTCTTAACATGTGGAATGATAGTTTGTAGCTACACAGTACCTAAGAATAGGAGTTTGATTTGGGAGCTCTACACTCTCTCTCCCTCAGGTCATCGGATGCTTTCTTTCAGCTCCCAGTCCCCTAAAGAAAAGGCTCTTTCTCACTGGCACTGCAAGTCCAAAGATAAGAGTCCTCCAAGTTACTGGCCCTTTAGAATTTGTCTGACCCTCTCTTTTCCTGGGCATTCAACCCAGCTCGTCCTCCTCCCTGTCGGCGCCATCATAGGCGCTGTTATTGTTTGACTTAATCCTTTCACTTACTCACCCATAGTTTTCCCTTCCATTCTTAGTCCCCTTTATGTCCACTGTGACCCTGCCAGCAGCCGTTCTCTTGGCTTTCACCCTTCCATGGAATCATTGTCTTAGAGCTAAAAAGGAACTTTTAAAAAGGAACTGATCTAGTACATATCCCCGTTTTATAAAGAGGACATGGAGGCCAGGAGAGGTGAAGTAACTTGTTACCCAGCTAAAAGTGGCAAACTAGCACTTGAACCTGGTGTAGCATTCTTCCCATCACACCACACTTACTGCCAGTTGTAGCCACCCAGTCAAGCCAGATTCCGGCATGTTAGGTTCAGTGATTTTGTTTATGTTGGGCATTTACAACCTTTAATTATAAACACCTGTTTATACTGAGGAGGCCTGGGATCCTTCTCTCCTACAAGGAGAAGTGCATCTCAGTATCTGCACTGCATCCCTGGAGCTCCATGCGGCTGTGAGCTGTCAAGGGGAGGCTGAAACACCCAGGAGTGCTGGGACTGTAGATCATGCATTCACTCAGGACTGAGGGCCTGATCAGACTGAGTCCAGGCCAGCGCCCACGATGAAATGCTGGACCTCAGGCAACACCCTTATGCTGGGGTCCAACCCCAGCAGGTCCAGGGTCCCCAAAGGTGTGGATGGAGTCGGTGAAGAAGGAATGACACGGAGACAGCGTTCAGTTGATCAACAGCCTAGCCAGGATCTCTAGCCAAGTTCTGGTCAGGATCTCCAGCGAAGTTCTGGTTAGGATCTCCAGCCAGGTTCTGTGTCCATGTTCTCTTGCTAGGTTCTCCAGCCAGGTTCAGTCACCAGGTTCTAGTCAGGTTCTCTTGCCATGTTCTATCCAGGTTCTGTAGCCAGGTTCTGTCTCTAGGTTCTTCAGCCAGGTTCTCTCGCTAGGTTCTGTCTCTAGGTTCTGTGGCCAGTTTCTGTCCAGGATCTTTTGCCATGTTCTTTCGCTAGGTTCTGACTCTAGGTTCTGTGGCCAGTTTCTGTCCAGGATCTTTTGCCATGTTCTCTCCAGCAAAGTTCTTCTGTCTCTAGGTTCTGTGTCCTGTTGTCTTGTTACATCTGTATTTATACCAGTTGATTCCAATCCTATCAATCTCTATTCCAAAGGTTAGGGTGTTTCTTATCTCCATTCCAGGGAGTAAAGATTATGTAGCTTAAGCATGATTGTTCGTAGTTAAAGTGATTAATTACCTGCCTGGCACTTAGTTAAGGGGTTTTATTCCCTCCCTAACTTCAGGGGAAAATCCCTACCTGGGGAAACAACCTTTCTCAGAGAGGTGACCTTGGTTAAAACACATAGTGCCAAGAAGGTGAGCAAACATATTAAGAACAGTATGCCATATATGCCAGGTCCCTTGAAACAGCAAGGATGGACCGGCTCCCGGCAACCTTACTCTTTTATTTTCAAATAAAAGAGTAAAGCATTCCTTGAGCTGATAATACCAGCTCCATCAAGCATTGCTTTGTCTCAGGCACTGTGCCATGAATTTTCTCAGTCTTCACAACAGTCACAAAGAGTATTGTTTCTATGTACATTTCAAAGACTATGCCAATGGGATTGACTAACTTACCTAAAATCTCACAGTTAGAGACATTTTTATACAAGGAGAACTCCTGAACATACATGAACTTTGTGGTTCTGAATGGTTCAAACGCATTGCTTCTGAAGGCAAGGCTATTGGCACAATGATTTCATGGGTTCCTTCCATCCCTACCGTGATGAAAATGGCTCTGGGTTCACGGCCACTCATGCAGGGGACCTGGCCCAGGGCGCCTTCACCATCAGGACTTCATCCTGCCTCACGCCCAGGATTGCAGAAGAGGTGCTAAGAAATGAGCTGCTGGAGAGTAGCCTGATTAAATACTGAGCATGCAACAGGGAAAGTCACAAAATCTTTGTTGTGGGCTTGCAGGCTTTTCTTGGGTACATTTATAATATAAGAAATCTAGAAGTTGTACTTTCGTAATATTTACTTTGGGTTTTTCCGAATTCAGACTGCTCATTTGATTTTTCTCCCCATGGACTTAATTGCGAAAGCTTCTGAAAAGTCAAGGTTTCATTCATTCATTCACTCATTCAGTGAATGTGTATTGAGACCTCCCAGTATGCCAGGCACTGTTCTCAACAGAGCCGTGAAGAAAACAGACAGTCCTCCTGCTCTTGTGGAGCTAGTCTTGGCTTTGTGCCTTTCTTTCCTATCTTTTTTACCCGGAGGGAGGTTTTTGTCCTGGAAAGAAGTCTCCCCCTCCCCCCACCCAACATACCCACACACTTTTCTCCAGGTTAATAATCCGTGTAAAAGGACTCTCTCCACTCGGCATTCCAGGCCATGTTATGGCTGTCCACAGCAAGCCAGCCTCAGTGTGTTTTCTTTATAAACAGCTCTCAGGCACCAGGACTCCTCCTGGCCGGCCTTGGCCACCACTTTTCCACACAATGCCCAACTTGCAGAGAAGGCTGGGAGGTTACTGTTTCTGCCTTTCTTAACTCTGGGGCCATGTTTTGTCTCAGAGACTGTTTCTGATATCTCAAACTGAAATGATTCCAACTCATGGTGTGAAGTTGGAATACAGGTCATGAGTTTTATTGAACTCTTCTATGGGCATTTCACTTGCCTGCCATACCTTTATAAAATATAAAACAGCTAGTACCAGGAGGCTCTCTGGGGTAAAGAAGCCTCGGAAATTAAAAGGAAGTTGCTGTCCAACTCCCACTGGCCTTTGTGTCCTGTGTTGCAAGAAGAGTGGGTGGAAACCGGGCTGGTGAGAAGTGAGAGGCGGATGGCAGGTGGCTGTGGACTGGGCTGGCGCGATGGTCTGCTGTGTGCTGTTGGCTGCTTTCCAGGGTGGGACTTGCTTACTCTTGGGTGTGATGGCTCCAGCCAGTTGTATAGAGATGAGATAAAACCTCTTCAGATAGATGGAGGCCACGTTGGAGCCTGGGCACTGCTCTCTTTGCTGTTGGGGGATCTATGGCAAGGGGAGGAAGAACCCCAATTGTCCCCAGCACCCAGACACTTCACTGCCTGGCCATTCCTCAGTCCCTTACCACCCAATATAAGCACATTCTTTATCCACCTTGGTGATCTCAAGGTTGCAGAGAAATCAAAAGTAGCTCTTCTTCTTCTTTAGAGAGATTGAGAGAGAAACATTGATTTGTTGTTCCACTTATTTATGCATTCATTGGTTGATTCTTGTGTGTGCCCTGACCAGAGATTGAACCTGCAACCTTGGTGTATGAGGAAGATGCTCTAACCAAAGGAACTACCCAGCCAGGGAAACAGCTCTTTCTTCTGGAAGTTTGGGCTCCTCTAATTCATATGGGTGGGATACGCTACCTCCTTTCAATGATTCTTTTCCCTTCTTCCTTTGCTGGCCACCAGCCTGGCCACAGTTCTCCGTTCTTGCCTCTGAGGTGACTGAACTCTACATTTCAAAGTTGACACTCAGCTTAATTTTTCAGTCTCCAAAGACATTTTTATTTGGAAAACACATAAAACACTTACATACAAAGACAATAAAGAGGTGTAAGATTTTCATGTTTTAAAATATACTTTTAATATCCTTGCCTCTGTTGCTCTAACTCCTCCACTCAAACAACCCTGGTAATAATTTCTTTCTTTTCCACTAGTAATAATTTTATATACATCCTTGAGTTTTTCCATGGCTGTACAGATAGATACTTACTGTACATAAATATAAAATGCTTTTTGGTTCATGCACACAGAAAAAGGCTTATTTACCTGTTCTTGGCTAGACACATTATATTAGTTTCTAAGGCTGCCATAACAAAATGCCACAGGCTAGTGACTTAAAACAACAGAAATGCATTTTCTCACAGTTCTGAAGGCTAGAAGTCCAAAATCAAGGAATCGGGAGAGCTATGCTCCCTCTTGAAGGCTCTAGGGAGGAATCTTTCTTCTAGTGTCTGGTGGTTACCAGCAATCCTTGGCATCCTTAGCTGGGGTAGCTCTGCCTCTTCCCTCTGTGTGTGTGTCTGCACATCCTCTCTTCTTACAAGGACACCATTTAGATTGGACTTAGGGCCCATCCAACTTCAGTATGACCTTGTTTTAATGAATTACATCTGCAAAGCCCTTATTTCCAAATATGGTTACATTCTGAGGTTCCAGAGGACAAGAATTTGGGGGGGCACTATTCAACCCAGTATATACATTTTTCAAGATTTCATATTATTTCATTCTGTGAATATTCCATAATTAAACAGTTACTAGTGGCTATTATAAAAAATGGGACGTTCATATACAGTTACCTTTATACACATACACTATTATTGCTATAAGAGAGGTTCTTGGAAGTGGAAAGGCTGGATCAAAGGGCATGCACAGTTTACATTTTAATAAATACTAACTACCAAATCGTCTTCATAAACTTGCATGTGTTGATCATCAACACTGGATATTGCCATTATTTTGCCAGTTAGAAAACTGAAGAATTGTATCTCATTTTAAGTTGCATTTCTATATTAATGGTGTTAGATGTCTTTCCATATGTTTTATAGGTCATTTATATTTATTTTTCTGTGGATTATGTGTTCCTATTCTTTGCCCATTTAAACTTTTTTTTTTTTTATCAAATAGGAGTTCATTATGTATTAAAGATATTAGTTTTTAACCTCTTATATTTCTTATATGCAAATACTGATTAAATCTGGCATCTTGCATTTTGATTTATGCCTTGCATAAGAAGCCTTTTTGGCTCCCCAAATTATAAAATCATCTCATATTTTCCTCTAATTATTTTTAAAATTTTGTTCACTCTATATGTTTAATTTATATAGAATTTATTTCAGTGTATAGTGAAAGGTAAGGATTAAACTTTATTTTCTTCCAAATAGGTAGCCGCTTGTCCCAATATAACTTACTGAATCCCTTCTATCGTCAGTGAATTAAGACTGACCTTTATCATGAATTAAATATTCTGGATCTCTTGCCACATTCTTTATTCTGTTTTATTAAGTTTTTTGTCTGTTCCTTTATGGGATTATACAGTCGGTTCTCATTGTGTGCTGTGGTTATGTTCTATAAAATCCCTGCAAACACTGAACTAGTGAATACTGACCCACACCCCCAAGGGAAATAGAGGCAGGTTCCTGAAGCCTCTAGCCACATCATCAGCTGATCAATACAGACCTTGTTTTCTGTATGTTTCTGTTTAAAGACACCTCATTTTACAATGTTGATTCACTAACATTGAACTCAGTCAACAGCACTATAACTCTTGCCTGAACAAAGTTGATCTAACACATGTATTTTCTCTGGAAGGCACATCACAGCCTGTACTTAGGGACACTAGAAAGTACTTTAGCACTTGGCTCAGGGGACATTTTTTTTATTATCCTTTTAGAGCCATTTTAGGTTCACAGCAAAATTGAGCAGAAAGTACAGAGAGTTCCCTGCTCCTCTACTCCCCCACAGCCTCGGGGCCATTTTAAACAGTAAAATCTCCGACAAAACTGCAGAAAATGTGGCACTAAGTGAACGGTGAAAAGAACATGTGCTTATAGGGGGAGAGGTGAAACAGAAAGGGAGAGTGAGGCCTGGGCCCACCTCAGCTGGGATTGCTGCTCCGCACGTGTGGGGGTGACTCGCAAGCCTTGGAGTCTCGCTCGGGTTACAGATATCTCGGGGAGTAGGCGACAGGAGCCTGTGAGTTCTGAGGGTTGCCTTCACTACTTCACTTACACCAGCTTTATAGAATGCCACTGTGCTGCTACATCTGGTAAAGCCGTTCCCTCACAATGTTTTCTTTTTCAAGAATTTATTCTCTTCAACTCTTACGGCTCAATAATAGACAGACAAATAATCCAATTAAAAATGGGCAAAAGGTGTGAATGGCATTTCTCCAAAAAAGATACACAGATAAGGAATATGCATATGAAAGATGCTCAACATCAATAGCCATCATGGAAATGCAAACCAAAACCACAGCGAGAAGGTACTTCACGCACACCAGGATGGCTGTAACAAAAAGATAGACAATAAGAAGTGTTGGCAAGGACATGGAGGAATTGGAACCCTCATCCATTCCTGATGGGAACGTAAAATAGCACAGCTGCTTTGGAACACAGTTTGGCAGTTGCTCAAAAAGTTAAACACAGAGTAAGCAAATGACCTAGTAATTCCACTCCTAGGTATGCACACGAGAACTGAAAACATGCCCACCCAAAAATTTGCACGCAAATGTTTATAAGAGCATTATTCATAATAGCCCTAAAGTAGAAACGTCCAGCACCTTACGGATGAATAAACAAAATACAGTCTACCCATATAAGGAATGCCACTCGGCAGTAGACAGGCATGAAGAACTGATACGGGCTATCACATGGATGCACCTTGAAAACATTACACTGAGTTGAAGGAGTCAGACACAAAATGTAGATTCCATTTCTGTGAAATACCAGAACAGGCAAGTCCGTGCTCAGGGCTGGCGGGAGAGGTTGGAATGGGAAGGGACTACTGATAGCAGCAGCGTTTCTTTTTAGGGTGTTGGTTGGATGATGGTGCTGGTTACACTATGAATATACTAAACACCACTGAATTGTACACTGTGAGCAAATTTTATGGTATGTGAATTAATCTCAGTAAAGCTGTTGTTTTAATATGGTATCTCCACAAAGAAAGCAAAATAGTGCCCTTTCCCTCCAGTCCTGCCTCCTCATGCCCCAGATGTGATGAGAAACCTTCAGGTCTCTGCCTTCTGTGCCGCTGCTCCCTCAGGGCGGAGCTCGTGGGCAGAGCCAGCCGCACAGACATGCTGCAGTGCTGCTTAGATCTACAGATGGGTCATCCCTGACCGGGAGTCCCCTCCTCCTCCCCAGCCTACTGCCTCCGTTTACACTCATTATATTTCACCTCTCACCACAGTGCAACCCCCCACCTAAAGGGACAAAGCCGGAGTACAGCCCCGTCTCTAGGACCCAGCCCACTCACAGCCAGACTAGCCTCCTGGACATCAGGAGGCCCCCCTCACAGGCCTGTGATGGGTCCTTGTTTTGCTTTCAGTACAGCCACAAGTGCTTCAAGCTCTCCAAGCCCTGGACCCTCATTACAGCCTCCTCGGAGCCACTGTCCTCCTATCCCCCCAGCCGCCCGCATCCTCTGCTCTTCCCACCACACTCCCTGCCTCACTGTCAGTGTGCTCAACTCCTCAATAATCATATGATAAAAAGTAAACCCACAGCGCGTGAAAATGACTAGCGTAGGGCCTGGCACTTTGCACATTAGTTCCCTTTCCCCTCCCTTCTCCCTCACAAGTGCTCTGGAAACTGAAATGCTATATAATTAAGACATGTTGTCATGATTATGTGTGCCTCATGTATGTCCATTACCCAGAGTTCTTGTATGGTGGCAAGAACCCATCATATTGCCCTAGCTGGTTTGGCTCAGCAGATAGAGCGTCAGCCTGTGGACTGAAGGTTCCCGGGTTCGATTCCGGTCAAGGGCATATGCCCAGGTTGCAGGCGCAATCCCCAGTAGGGGGCATGCAGGAGACAGCCAATCAGTGATTCTCATCGTTGATGTTTCTAGCTCTCTCTCCCTTTCTGAAATCAACAAAAAAATATAAAAATAATAATAAAGTAAAATTGTTTAAAATAAAAGAATCCATCATATTTGGCCTCTGATAAGGAATATTTGAAAGTATTCCCAAAGTAAAAAAAACCAAAACACCTGTAACTTTGCAGCCTCCGGTGCCACCAAAGGGTTTCAGCTGCCCCGCAGCTCCCAGCGCGCAGTGCGGGACAGAGGCGCCTCGGGTAGGGGCAGCAGTCCTCTGGTTGTGATCTCCCACAGGTGAGAGGGGCGGGAAGGGGAGGTGGCAGCTGCCTCAAGGAAACACAGGTTCTATCTGCCGGAGGTGGGGGTGCCTGGGAGACTCGCTGAGAACACAGGCAGGCTTCCCTGACAGGGCGTCCTCCGCGCTGATACTGCCGCTGTAAGGAAACAAGGACAAAGCGCTGCTGCGGCGACAACATGCTGTGTGGCCAGGAGTCAGTCCCCCAGTGTGTCTGTCGGTGTGAAGAACTGACGGCACAGTTTAGCCACCTTGGCTTGTCTGCTGTCTTTGTTCTAGGCTCTCTCCTGAGTTGGTTTCCATTGGGTTTTAATCAGAAACCATCTGGTGAAACATTTTGGATTCAAATTAGAGTTTATCACAAACAAATATCTCAGAGAACACGTGTAAAACCCAGAATGGAACAAAAGCAAACAAGAAATAGTGCAGTGAGGTTGTAAACAGAGGCGTGCCGGAGGGCAGGAACAGGGGGAAACGGAGAAGCACTGTGTGGCAGCAGAGCCAACCCCTCAGGCAGGGGCCACCCATCAGGGCCCGGGAGAGCACTCTTCCTTTGACCCACCTGCTGTCCTGGGGGAGAAACCGTGGATAGTACCCCCTAACCCCTTCTGCGCTGGGCCAGTCAATTCACTCTACTCCAGAGATGGGCCCAGGAATGTCCTGTCTCCCCTCCACCCCTCCTCTCTGCACCCTCCTCTCACTCCTCCTTCCTGGAGCTAGCCTGGCCTCCATTTGGGCTTGCGAACCAAGGGTCTAGGCCAGTGATGGCAAACCTATGACACGCGTGTCAGAGGTGACACGCGAACTCATTTTTTTGGTTGATTTTTCTTTGTTAAATGGCATTTAAATATATAAAATAAATATCAAAAATATAAGTCTTTGTTTTACTATGGTTGCAAATATCAAAAAATTTCTATATGTGACACGGCACCAGAGTTAAGTTAGGGTTTTTCAAAATGCTGACACGCCAAGCTCAAAAGGTTCGCCATCACTGGCCTAGGCACACACCCAGAGAGCTGGAGAAGACACGCAGCGGGACTCAGCACTGATGGTGGGACCCCTCTCTGCCCGCCCCTCCCCCGTGTGCTGTAGACGGTTCACACGTGTGGGCCCCAGGTTAGAAAATGGTGGAGGAGCCCTGGCCGGTGGTCTCAGTGGGTAGAGCATTGGCCTGCAGACTGAAAGGTCCCGGGTTTGATTCCCTGTCAGGGCACATGCCTGGGTTGCAGGCTCGACCCCAGTGTGGGGCATGCAGTAGGCAGCCCATTGATTCTCTCTTCTTTGATCTTTCTCTCTCTCCCTTTCTCTCTGAAATAAATAAAAACATATTTTTTAAAAAAGGGTGGAGGAACTACATCTCTACCCCATGCCACTGAATGTCTTCCTGTTCGGCTTCATTTGCTGGTTTGGCTTAGGAGATATGTGTACAGGTTAAAAAAATATTTCCCATACAGTGTAGAAGAGCCTGCAGGGAAAAGTACCCCTCCTTCCCACGCTGTCTCCACAACCCCCCACCCCCACCCCCAGCCCGGCGCTCTGCTCCTTTTCAGAGGTTGCCATTGTCAGCTTAAAAAATTCTTAGTATATCTTCCCTTCCTACTTCATTGCTGGCCTGTTGGATTTACCTGCTGTGTTCTTCCTGTATCTGCCTCCATCTCATCCTCACTCAGATTTTGACCCCTGGTGGACAAACGACCGTGAGCAGAATGAGTCAGACCCCATCCCTGCCAACTGCACTGGTTGTGCCCAGAAATTACCCCTCAAGGTAATGCTCCTGGAAGATGCCCCAAAGGAATTTGAGAGACTCCATCCTCTGGTGATCAAGGTGAGCTAGAGGCTGATTCTCCCACTGACTACCCTTTTAATGGCTGAAACCGCCAAGCTCTATGACATTCCTGGGAAGTAATTCTGTTGTTCTGCTTTGCTTTTGGTTTTGGCCTTGCCAAGACGGAACGGCCCCTGTTGTCGAAGGACATTCAGCATTTTCTGTGCCAGTACCCTGAGGTGACAGAAGGCTTCGAGGAAGGGGTTTTCTCCAAGTGGTGGCGCTGCTTTCCTCACCGGTGGCTCCCATTTCCTTACCCGTGGTGAGTGTCCAAAGGGCGCTTGGCCTGTGTGTATGTGGCAAGGGGCAGACCGAGTGTCAACACTGTGCAGATACCTTGCAGTACCGTGCAAGTCAGAGAACACGCAGGAGCTCACAGTGGACAAACCAGTGAAGAGAGAGAAAGGGATGAGTGAAGAGATGTGTATGGAGGAGTGACAGCATGGGTGGACACCAGGGTTGCCTAATAGATTCATAGTTTACCTCTAGGTATGTGTTTAGCATTGTGTTTCTGCAGCGTGGGTCCTGGGCGTTGAGGGCTGAAGAGAGAGCATGAAGAATGGAAGGGAGGCTGCATTCCCCGTCACGCTCTGTGCCAGGCAGTGTGTCTTGGTGCATAGTGTCTGTTACTCAGCGGTGATGCTCAGAATAGCTCTGGGAAGTAGGAATTGTCATTGTCACCTTTCAGATCAGAAAAGTGGCGATCAGAGAGGTTAATTACCTTGCTTAAGGTCACCCAGTCGGGACTGAAGCTCAGATCTGCCTCCCTGTTCCTCCCTGTGTCCTACAGAAGCTCGGTCCATTTCTTGGGTGCTGTCTAGAAAGAAACGGAAAGCCAGTTTCCATCTAGAAGAGCGGTTGCCAACCGATGGTCCGAGGACCACGGTGGTCCCTGAGGTCCGGAAGGTTGGCAACCGCTGATCTAGAACCCCTCCACAGGGAAGGAGAACTGCTCTCAGGCTTTTTGTTGGATAATTTCTCGGTGCTTCTGCTTTTCTTTAAATTCGCTGTTTCTTTCGTGATCAATGACTCAGTTTAACAACCTAGTCAGGCTTCCCAGTGCATGGCGCTTCGCCTCCGGAGAAGGCTCGCGGTGTCTGCTGCTTCCTCCTCCCTTGGTCTCTTCTCCCACTTGGCTTGTTAGTACTTCAGTCTCTTTTCCAAGATAGAATGAATGGATTGTTTCTTTCCTTCCTCTATATGTTGTTTTAGCTGGATTTTATAAACACCCACCCACATGGACAAATCGTGGCTGTGGAGTTTATGTGTGTGCATGTACATGTTACAGTTAATTGATTTGGCATGACTGTACTTCATGGACCTAATACTTAAAATATTGTCCTGATATTTTTCCTCTTTACCCACCACCCATAGTTTTCCCACCCTGCTCAGCTCTATGTTAGTCGGAGGCTGGCTTGCCCAGTTTAATAACTTTTTTCTCTTCCAAACTTTTATAGGAGAAGACCTCTGAACAGATCACACATTTTACGTGAGCTCTTTCCTGTTTTCACCCACCTCCCATTTCCAAAAGATGCCTCCTTGAAAAAGTGCTTCTTTCTTCAACCAGAACCTATTGTGGGGAGTAAGGTAGGAAATTTTGAGAGCACTTAGATCCAGAACTTTCCTCCTTTGGGACCTGGGCCGATGACATAATCAAGGCCTTCCCTGCACATCAACTTAGGGGGCGAATTGCAGGGACACCCTCCCTGTAGCCAGGAGACCGGGCAGCCTGCTCCTTTAGGAAGACATGCTATGGAGAGTCTGCCTCCTGCAAGTCTACCTCCCGCAAGCCACGCTTCTGCATTCAAGTACGTAGAACCCTAAGTTAGTCTGACTTCTCTACCTCAAAGTAGAAAGCAGCAACTATAAGAGAACAGTATGTAATTCCATAGTCCATGTCACTCACTTTGTAGATAAGGAAATTGAGCCCCAGCAAGAGTAAATGATCTGCGCAAGGACACAGCAAGTTAATAGGAGGGAACGCCCCCCCCCCCCCCCTCCCCACTCCCAGGTTGGCTTTCCCCAGAAATACAGGAGGAACCTCAGCTGGAGAACTGGAGAAGCAGAAAGCTTGGGAGCATGGAGGTTTGGGGACTAAATGGTGGATGGGCATGTGCCCGAGGTAGGCAGCCCAGCGTAGAGGCCATGCCTCTCACCTCAGCCCAGGGCCACCCCAGCCCCTCACTTCCCCCTCCACTGGCCTCGGCAGTACTGTGCTGTGTCTATGGTGGCTTACTTGTCTCTGAGTTGATCTTTTGTTGAGTCTCATTCCTGAGGAAGGTTTTTGAGCCTGGATTGGTTTGAAAGAATTAAAATCATGAATTTTTACTCTGTAAAAAAATTAAATTTCCCAAACCATGACCCCACCAACACTGGGTTATGTCTTCAACCTCCTGATACTATTGGCTCCCAGTTTGCTGAATCGTGTTAAAGGAATTTCAAAGCCTAGAAAAACAATCACTGTGTCTAGAAGTGAGCTCTTCTGTCTGCCAGCAGCAGGGCGGAGGTGCTGGGCTCTTCCTTGATTTTAAAGACGTTTGTCCTGTCGCTGGCTGGACTCGGGGCCCTCGTATGATTTCATCTTCACAATTAGAATATCATCCTGGGGCGAGGGCCTTTATCTTTATCTTGCTTGTCCCACTTGAATCTAAAGTTAATGTCATCAGCCTGCTTAACAGCAACCCAAGGAGCCCAGCCAAAGTGGTAAATACAGAGTTACTCAGCCGCCTATCAGAGGCATCTTGTTATGGTTCTCAGGGATGTTTTGGGAAGGGGAGTGGCCCAAACAGGCAAAAATCCTGAGTCTGGTTTCTTGGAGCATCTGTTCCCCACCCTGGCCCAGGCTCGAGACGGCCTTGCGACTCCACCCTGTTGTCCATGTCCCTGGGCCCTGGGCCTGGAAACCCCATGTCTGCAGGAGCCTTGGGATGCAGAAGTGGAGACTTGATTGTTAAGAGGCACTGGGGGAAGAGGTGAGGAGCTGCAGGTCCCTGCACCCCTTCCACATAGTTGCCCACAGCGGTCCTGCTCCACCCTGGTGTCTGCTGCTTCCCACCCTGGGTGTGGAGGATCATGGTCCCGCCCCCTCAGGCGTATATGAAGAGAAATTCTAGTATATCCACCTGGTGTTGGTCTTCAGGGGTTTTTCAAGACTGCAGGTGTCAGCGCTTCTGCTGGGACCAGTCAGCTGCAGGCAGCTCAAGCCACCAGACCTCCCTAGTCCTCCTCCTTTCACCGCAGCAACATTTGGAATGGCTCTCGTGTGGCCATGGGATCAGTCATGGCCAGGGCCTGTGGGAGCAACAGGGAGACCAGGGTTGGGGACAAGAGAAGATGGGCCAAAATCTAAGACTCTGGAGGCCCTGAGTGGTGAAGAGGAAAGTCAGACTTTGGATCCCTGCTTTCTGTGGGCATCTGGAGGCTTTCCCAGACGGGCAGGACTGGGAGGGGAGGCTAGGGGTTCTCTCTCACTTAGGTGAGTGAGATCAGCCTCTCCCTTTGTCCTACTTCCTGGCCCAGGGTTTGCAACTGTGCCTGGCACACAGCAGGGTGCATGCCATGCCTGTGGGTGGCAGTAGTGCTCCCTCAGAAGTGTAGCCATTGCCGCTGCAGGTGCATAACCTGGTGGCCTCCTTGGTTTTCAAAATCGGAGGCCAATCTTACTGTCATTAGCTTTCAATCAGTAGCATGGCATATCTGCTCACCTGGGTCTTGCCAGAAAGTGTAAACTTGAACTTGCCACTCTTTGATTCTCATAAAAACCCTGGCAGTAAGAAGGAATATTCATGGAGCGTTGCCCAAAGGATATGTAGATATCTATCAGTTTAAAAGTCTGGATCAAACTAGTCCCTCAGAAGACTTCATTCTTAGACCAACATGTATTGGCCTTTGCTAGACTTTCGTAAAATTGCAGTTAGATGTTTTGCCTTTGACCTACTTTGAAGCTGTGACTAGAAATAGTTGTAAATTATGAAGCTTGTGCCATTTCTGCGATAGGGCGATTGTTGAGGCCCCACTTAATTACGGTGTCTCTGTGGAAGCTATCAGGAGCGATGTTTACCCTGGTCTCAATACTGAGCGATGCCATGCTTTGGAGAAACTAGTTTGTTTTCGTCTTTTGGACGTAATTGTGAATTGTGTTACTGGGTCTGTTTCCCTTTTAGCCTAGGCTGCTGGGGAACTCAGAGTGTGTGGATGTTTGTGTGTCAGTCTCCCACACCCCCGGGTTTACTTTGTTTTCTTTTCCTTCCTTTCCTGCCCTGTGTTTCCTCCAGATGCATAGGATGCATGACCTGTTCACCCTGGGCAGCGGAGAGGCCATGCTGCAGCTCATCCCGCCCTTCCAGTGCCGTAGACACTGCCACTCCATGGCCATGCCGCTGGAGCCCGGCGATATCGGTAGGTGGGGCCCAGGAGGGCAAGGTCGGCCCCAGGATCTTTTTAGTCTTTAACTCAAAAAATAGTGTAAGAGTTAAATATGGCCTTCACAAAGATCAATGAAGTAGAGTGAAGAAGAGCATTTTTTACTGACAGGGTCAATATTTATGCTTAAACCGAACAATAATGAGAAAATGTGGCAGAAGGAAAGGTCTTGTATATTCGTGTAGAATGTACGTGTCCATGTTAGGAAGGGTTCTGCCGATATGGAGAGCAGGCCTTTATTTTCCAGCTGAGGAGAGAGACCCAGAGAGGAGAGGTGACGTGCCAGGGCCCCTCTGTCAGTTAAGCAACGAAAGCCTCGAGTCTCAGTGTCTCGTTTAGCAGTCAGGTCAGGGGAGGTTCAATTCCAGATTCGAGGAAACCCCTTTCGGTGCCATTTTGCTAATATAACAATGCAATGCAAGCAGCATGTAAGGGCAGCAGCCACACAGGCAGTCTCACCTCCCGGGTGGGTCCCACAGGCAGGTCACAGCCTCACAGCCATGACTCACCCTTGGCTCCATGATTTCCCAACTGTGACTTGTTCTGTGCATTATATTCTAGAAGTTGGTTTCAGGGAAACAGGTTTAAATCAACTGCTGTCAGTAGCAATCAGTGTGACTGTAAAGTTTTCTTGGCAGAAGCAAATAAATGAGCAAGCATCCCATTGCTCTCCTGTCTTTCCTGCCTCGCAAAACCTAGGGGAGGCCTGGAGTCCCTGGCAGAGCCCAGACTGGACTCTCAGTTGATTTCTTTAATTTACCTTTCCAGAAAACCTGGGCCCAGAAACCTCACCTCTTTTGGAGGAAGGGTGCACACTGTGAAGTGTGCCAAGTTTTAATCCAAGTTACATAACTTTGATTTCAGTTTAGAAATGGAAAAATAAAAATGCACAAATTAACCATTGACTAATGATGGAGCACAGCTGGTCTGGCCCCTGGGAATTTCTGCCAAAAGGAAGATTCTTGTGTGGAAAGTGTTCTGGACCTGTTTTCCTGTGGTGGAGTGACGGCTGCACAAGCCTGCACGGCATGGCCCTGGGAGTGTGTAGTTGTGCATTCAAAGTCTGTCTTACACTCTACAAATCCTGACAGTACAGACAACTGCAGAAACACCTTAGTTATCCAAATCCCAGGCCTCTGGCTCCCACAAGCATCTAGAATGCCAGCTATAGAGTGAGGGGAGAAGAAAGAATGGGTGCCTGACAGAGATCAGAGAAGCTTTGAGCAGCAGGTCCAGTGGGCATAGTCCAGACTAGCTGAAATCCAGAGCCAATGCCTGCCGAGCTGTGACTGGCGGCCACAGACCAGGAGGAAAGGAGCCCTGAGGTTGGCAGTGCCCACGAAAGGCCAGCCACGTAACGGATGTGGAGAAGGGACAGAAGACAGACGAGAACAAGAGAAGAGGACGTGCCTGGGAGAAGGCAGGGAGGACAACGGGCACCTGAGCAGTGGCAGCTACAGACACCTGGCTGCAGCCGCCTCAGTTACAAGTGAGGACCCAAGAGCAGGCCCCACCATGGAGGGTTGAGGACAGGTGGCATCTTGAGCAGCTCAGGGACCCTTAGGAATGGCAGCGTGACAAGCAGCTTCTGTGCTTTTTGACATGATAAGCATTGTCCTGTGGAGGTTGAGGGGAGGGGACAAGGGTACAGAAACCTGAGAGAGGGGCGTTTCCAAGGCTGACGTAGGGGTCAGGCGCGGTGAGCCTGCACCCGCCGGACTGTCCCGTCACTGCTCACAGTGAGCTTTCCTGACTCCCCAGGCGGAGGCTCGGGTCTGCTCGGGGCCCTCCATGTACAGAGGAGTGGGGCACATCAGACACTACGAAATGTCCATCCAGAGAGTGCTGGCGTGGTCGGGGTTTGAGTCACCTTTCCGCCCACTCCCATGATTCTGGTCAGTGTTTCCTAAGGACCGGCAGGAGCAGGCACCCCGCGGGAAGGCCCTGGGCAAATGGGTCCTTTGGTCAGTAGACTTCGGGAAACGCCGGTCTTGTCCATACATAGTGCACATTATGTATAAAAGGCTCCGAAAAGCCCTGGAGGAATCTAGTGTTTCTCAAACTTCCTTGGCCACAGAACCATTTTCCTTGGACCTCTTACAGGACACAATTTAGGAGATGCTGGGTTGGGCCAATCTGGATGTTGGGTAATGAGACCCTGTGTAGAGATACCTCAGGAAAATCGAGCAGGGGACCCCTCCCCCTCAGCCCATCCTGTCTTCTTGCTGAAAACGATGAGGTCATTTCTCGGAATTGATGCCCAGCACCAGCTCATCAGAGCACCTGCCGATGTGAACCTGTGGGACTGGCGTTTAGTCCCCAGGTGAGGGCAGCAATGGAGCTGGTTCCGAGTGGCTCCTGGTGGGTGTCAGGTTACAGGAAGACTGATAATAACTGGGCATATTTAGGCCAGGAAGGCCTGAAAGACCTTCAGAGCGAGGTTCGCCTGCTTTGCAGGTGTGCCCAGGCCCTGACGTTCACAGGCTTCTGTTGCTGTCACCCTGCAGGCTACGCTGGTGCCGTCCACTGGAAGGTCTACATTGTAGCCCGGGGGGTCCAGCCGTTGGTCCTCTGCGATGCGACCACCCTCTCAGAACCGTAGGAAACAGGACTGTGCCGAGGGACGGTTCTGAGGTGAAGACCGGATCGAAAGGAGGAAATAATTTTTTTAAAAAAACAATGAAACCACTTTCCAGGGGCTGGTTACTTGGTTCCCTGCCCTGTGCATGCGTGTGTGAGCCAGCTGTAAGCCAGCTGAGGGCCAGCGCCTGGCGCTCCCACTGCTGGGCCCGCACTCTCCAGTACCTACCTGTCTGGGAGAGACTGGGCTCCGCCAGGTCTTTTGGCCCCGCAGCCTCAAGGCCACGCTCCCAGCGAGGAACTGATGGTGCCTCCCTCACGTGCACAGCGACCCCCTCTGCTGGCCCGACTTCAGAGCCATCCTTTTGCAGCTGGGCCTGCGTGCCCGTCTTCCTGGCCACACCACCCTGTACTGTGTTAGGAAAGCCATGGCTGATGAAAGAAGTCATTGCTGTTTCCCGAACAGAATGAATCAAGAACCACTGAGAAAAGATCAAACAACCTCACACTGCACTCAAGAAGTGAACTTTCCCAGGGTCCGCGGCTCTCGGCGTCTCGGCGATGCCAGACTGAAGTTGATTATAATTGAAATGGTTACTCCTGAAGTCATACTTTTCTCCATTTTATCTTTTGGCTCTCCCCTCCTTCTCCTGGCTGGTTTCTTGGCACTTAGGCTGCTGGTCCCCCTCCCTTGCCTGCTGAGGCAGCACCATCGCTGTGGGCTGTGTTGCTCTTACCAGTGTCTTCAGGGGGGGATGAGCTAGATGCTGGCCGGGTGGAGGGTGCCTCCCGGGCCTGATCTTTAGGGTCTGACTCCAGGGAAGATGTTTTACAGATGTGCTAAGCTGATGTAATGTGGTTGGGGAAGGAATTCCAGACCCAGAGTGTTTGCCAGCTGGGTGTGCAACCCTGTGATCCTGTGTTACAATGATCTGTCTCTGTCCTGGAAACAAGGTGAGGTTTTTACTTTTTGTAACAATATAAAGCTGTATCCTTTTGACTGGATAGTTCACTCTGCTCGTTGTTTCCCTGAAGTGCTATATTAATCAAGTCATGTAAATTAGGATGGCTCTTCTCTTGTTTCCTTTGGTACCTCTGGGTACCTGGTCATTGCCAACACCACTGCGAAGAAAAACAAAGCACACTGTGGCCCCGGTCCTGAACGGCGGAGAGTGAGCGGGCACAGGAGTGTCTGTGTCAGTTACGGGCCAGGCGGACAGCGGTGAGGGGAGCGGGCGGCCCCTCTCGGGCCCTCTGCATCCTCTGCCGCCCGCACCTGCCCCAGGGCCTCTGTGTGTCTCAGAACCACCTGTCCGTGGGCTTGTCAAGGACAAGCGGGGTTCCCGGAGCTCAGGGTGGAGACACAGCCTCCTCTGGAGGCTTCACGAAACCGGGATGAGTTGTACCTGAGGGAGTTCTCTGAAGGAGTCAGCGCCTTGTGTTGATTAATGCAGGAAAAACAAAACTGTCTGTCCATGTGAAAGTCACGCTTGCTAAGCAGTGGTTTGAAGAGGTTTGCAATCGGGGGCACGTAGAGCCAGCTTTGTCCAGCCTTTCGAGCCTTTGCACGTCCTTATCTGCCCGCTTCGGGGGGGAGGATTGGACGGATGTAAACAAGCTCTTGAGAAGCCGCTCAGTTTCCCTAAATGATGCCCTTCGGGCTAAGGAAAGGGAGGCTTCCTTAAGCGCAAAGCAGCTGTTTTAATGGTTGAGATTTCTGTTTCATGTGTATGAATTACCCTGTGTTCCTTCCCATTTTACTCCTGCTCTTCACACCTTAAATGTTCAGAAAATTCCCACTTCAGCTCAAAACTCTGAAAGCTAAGAAACCCTTGCCCGTGATGGTGCTCCGCGGCACCCCTGGGAAGTCCTCTCAGCCTGAGCTGGCTGTAGTTCAACCGAGTGTGTGGCTCTGCTAAGTGGGGCCATGTGCATGTGCTACTCATTTTATTAAAATCGGTCCCGTTCAGAATTGAATGTAAATTTCAGAGGAGAAATTCTCGAGACGGTTTCTGCTCTTAATTGCTGACTATATACAAACTAGAGGCCCAGTGCACGAAATTCATACACGAATAGGGTCCCTGGGCCTGGCTGGCAATCAGGGCTGATCAGATTCCCCACCTCCCTGCCCCTTCCTTCCCTTGCCACCCATGCATGCACCACCGCAGGGTTCCCCTCCTCCTTCCCTCGCTCCCTCAGCGCCCCGCCCCCGCCGCCGCCACTGGTTGCCCACCATGTTCCGTACTGCCCTCTGGTGGTCAGCACGTCATAGCGAGTGATTGAACTCCTGGTCAAACTCCCAAGGAGACACTTCGCATATTAGCCTTTTATATATATAGCCTAGAGGCCCGATGCACAAAATTCGTGCAAGGGCCTTGGCCCCAGCCCCCACCCGCTGCCACTGTGGCTGGGGGCCTCTGCCATGGCCCCTGCCCGCTGCAGTTTTGTCTGGAAGGAAGGACATCTGGAAGGATGTCCAGTCTAATTAGCATATTATGCTTTTATTATATAGACTAGAGGCCTGGTGCATGAAATTCGTGCACTCGGGGGCAGTCCCTCAGCCCAGCCTGTGCCCTCTTGCAGTCTGGGAGCCCTCGGGGGATGTCTGACTGATGGCTTAGGCCCACTCCCCACGGGGATGTCAGTTGGACATCCTTAGTGCTGTCACGGAGGCAGGAGAGGCTCTTGCCACCACCGCTGTGCTTGCCAGCCGTGAGCCCAGCTTCTGGCTGAGTGGCACTCCCCCCGTGGGAGCGCACTGACCACCAGGGAACAGCTCCTGTGTTAGCGTCTTCCCCCGGTGGTCAGTGCACACCATAGCGACCGGTCGTTCTACCTTTCGGTCTATTTGCATATTAGCCTTTTATTATATAGGATAATTTGCCTTCTTCTCAAGGTAGCTCTGCTAAGCCAGACCTACCACTGACCAGTCCTACAGGAATGGCTGGGAGGGGGGGATGCCAGCCTGCCCTTCCTGGTTCTCTGAGGCTTGTGTGAGGTGCTGTGGGCCTTCCCTGCTCACCTCGCTCTCAGCTCCTCCAAGGAAGCAGCCAAAGGCCCTCCAGGTGACCTGGTGTGGGAAAGGGTCATCTAATGAGGAAGCAGGGTCAGTGGAACCACCTGGCCAGCTCCCACCTCCACCAACTGAGAACAGAACCACAGGGCTCCAGGAGGGGGACTTGCTCGTAAGTTTGTTGGGTGCTTACCAAGAGGTGACGTGACCTCCACACATGGGTTAGGCTCCCTTTTGATGGGTCCCGGAGCACAGACCTGGGAGGGAGGCTGTGCAGACACCAGATGCCTGAGGGCAAGTACTAAACAGACTGCACCTCTCCTTCCCCTATCCCTTTTCCTCTGAGGGGAGGGGAGAGTCATGGAATAACGGTTTATGAAAACTATCTACCATCTAAACCAGTGGTTCTCAACCTTCCTAATGCCGCGACCCTTTAATACAGTTCCTCATGTTGTGGTGACCCCCAATTTCATTGTTACAAGTTGAACATAATTAAAGCATAGTGATTAATCACAGAAACAACATGTAATTATATATGTGTTTTCCGATGGTCTTAGGCGACCCCTGTGAAAGGGTCGTTCGACCCCCAAAGGGGTTGTGACCCACAGGTTGAGAACTGCTGGTCTAAACGGTCTATTAAATTAAATAGGCGGATTTGGGCTCATTTTTAAGAGACAGAGCCAGTGACATTTGTGTAGTCCACGGTCTCTTTTAATGGTAACTCAGTCCTGTAAAGTAAGGATTAGATCCTCATTTTATAAGTAAAGAAGCCGGGGCTTAGAGCAGTTACGTACTCGCGAGTGGGCAGTGGGCTCTGCAACATCTTCTGCCGCCTCAGCGCGGTGCCGGGAGGAAGCGTGCTCGACCCCCGTGAGCCCCCACTGGGGAGGAGGGCTCGGGACGGGGTCCGCCAGCGGGGGGCGGGACTCTTCGGCGTTTGTTTTTAAAACTGTTTGGACTGAAATGGAGGAGAGAATCTAACCAGATGACTTCTATAAAAAAGGCTTTCACTTTTCCCTCCCCGTTTGAAAACTCAGAGTGTCCAGCCATTTCCCCGTCACTCCTCATTTCCAGATGTGTGACCAGAAGAGGGACTCTGCCCAGTTCCAGTTGCGGGTCCCCTTGGAGCTTACATCACTTGTTTTTCAGTTCTGTTTTCTATTCCTTTCTCCTCAAATCCAGCATAGGCCCAGTGTAGGAGCAGTTGTTTTAACAAAACCCCAGTCCTTAGCTGCAGGTGCTGGCTTGCTGTTTTCCTGTCGCCTGGATGAGTTTGCTCACTCACCAGGGGCTTCCGCAGTGAGCACTGGAGACCCAGAGCAGAGGCTCGCTCTCCTCTGCTCCTTGCCAGCAGGAGGGCCAAGCGTCGGGAGAGGAAGCAGCGAGCCTGGTTGCATGGACAGAGGCCATCTTGTCTACCTCTGTGAACCCGGCAGTGAACAGAGGGGTCTTTTGGGCATTTGAGTTCTGACCATGGAGGAGGAATTCTCCTGAGTTCACAAGGCCCTTTCTCGTTCACTCAGTGGCGCCCTGTCACCCACTAATCCGTGAGGGAGGGCGGGCGGAGATGGGCTCTGACGGGGTGAGTGAGGTGAGATCCCTGCACATCGGGTGTACGGAGCTGGTGTGCGTCAGGGTCGGGAGGCTGGGAAGGCCACCTGCTAGGGAGGGTGCCTGAAGCACCTGGAGAATGGGAGGCTCTGGGAATGCGCTGTGTCGCCATCGGCATGCGAGTTCCTGGCCGCCTCACCCCCTGCACCCTCTAGCCCATATCAGCAGCATCTTCCACAAAAGCATCTCAGAGAGGACAGACAGGTGCTCCCCCCTCGCCCCCGCCCCATGTCCAAAACCCCCTACCCCCTGGGGCACAGCGTGACTTCAAGTGCTGGCCTTGGCGGGAAGCCTCCAGCCGCTGTCCTCTGCCAGGCCCCAGCCTCTGGGTTCCCGGCCCGCATAATTTAAGCATTAGAGCTCAATGCGTCTGTTATCATCCTCTCTCTGGAGACGTGGAGAGTCCAGACCTTTAGGAGGGTGGGGAGAAGAAATGCTGCACAAGTCCAGGCCGAGGCCTGGCCTGCTGCACACGGTGGGGCTGGCGGGGACTGCTCCCCGCGCCGGTGCTGCGGGCGTCCAGCCAGGAGGAGCCCACTGCGTGCCCGGTGCGGTGTCCCAGCCTTCAAACTCCAGCAGCCTCTTCAGAAACAATCCGTCCATTTGGCGATGAGAATTGAGGACAGGATCTGACACATGGCCTTCCCAGAGGGAACCCCCAGTCTCACCCCAGGCAGCTTTCCCTCCAAACTTCTTTCTGTGGTTCCGCCCTCAGAAAACGCTCCCTCCTGTGGGAAGGTCAGTAACAGGCGGGCAGGGAGACTGGGAGGCAGAGGTAAGCCCGAGCCCCGCTCAGCCTCCTCCTGCCGTCATCACGCCATCACACCATCACGGTACCATGTCACACGTCATCACAGACAGAAGCCAGCAACGCCAGGGTGTGGGCCTGGGTGGGCTGGGAGCAGCGGAACAGGTTCCTGCCCCAACCACTTGTGCTCTGAGTGGTCTAAGCTGTTACTGTGCACTCAGTACAGAACATTGACTGTAACTTAATGTACTGTGAGCTTGGAAGACTTCCTCCATGGGAAGAATGTACGTAACAAAGGTGTTTTACTTCTTGCAATTAAAAGTGTGTATGTGGGTTGGTAACTTTCCTGTACTTGTCATTCTTTAACTCTCCCATTTTCTCTTTTCCCATAACTCAGGAGACTTCCAGTCATAGCCTACTCCTGAGGCAGGCCTCGGGGCTCCTCTGTGGGCCCCCGGCCCACCTGGCCTGGGTCCCCTGATGTTCTCACCCAGCTTGTACTCATTGGTATTCACAGGCCCCTTTCTATCCCTATTCCGGCCTTTGTCCACCAGGCCTTGCAATCTGCTGTTGCCAGGAATGCTCAGGCCTGCAATACCTTCCCGGGTCCCTGCACTTTGCCCAGAGCTCACAGGCGCCCTGGTGCCTTTTTCCTTCTCACCTGCTGGCTGCACGCAGCCCAGGCCCCTCACGGGTCGCCTCCCTGGACATGCTGGGCCCTTGCGGGAGGACAGCCAGGGCCCTGGATGGTTCACCCCAGCTCCCAGCAGATTGGGCCACTCTCAACACACTCAGGGGAGATTTGATTAAGTCATCTTTGCGTGTGCATGCTTTTTAGTAATTTTCTACATAGTTTTACATAAATGCATGAATATAATCATTTCTTACGTAGTGTTTAGTGTCCTGCTTTATGTTCCTCCCTTACTTGCTGGACCTTCCTCACCCCAGTCTCCCTCCCCTAGTCAGGTAAATGTCATGTCTACACTGCCATGCTCTGCCATGCTCCTCCAGGCCCTCGTAATCATACATCATAAGGCATTTGTCATGGCTTTACCAAAATGGGATCATATCATAGGCACTTGATGTTTCTTGCTTTTTTTTTTTTTTTACCAACTGTTGCTTTCATGGATCATGCCTCTGGTGTTGTATCCAAAATGGCATCTCCATACCCAAGGTCATCTAGGTTTTCTCCTATGTTCTATTCCAGGAGTTTTATGGTTTTGCATCTTACATTTAGGTTTATGATCCATTTTCAGTTACTTTTTATGAAGGGTGTATGGTCTGTGTCTACATTCATTTTTTTGGCATGTGGATGTCTAGTGGCTTCATCGCCATTTGCTGAAAGAACTATGTGTGCTCTGTGGTATTGTCTTCGCTTCTTTGTCAAAGACATTTATGTGGGCCTCCGTTCTGGTCTATTGATCTTCAAGTCTTTTTTTTTTTTTAATCCTCACCCGAGGATATTTTTCAATTGATTTTTAGGGAGAGTGGAAGAGAGAGGGAAAGACAGACAGAAACATTGATGTGAGAGAGCACATCAATTGGCTGCCTCCTGCACGAGCCCCAGCCAGGGTCTGGCCAGGAAGGAACCTGCAACCAATGTATGTGCCCTTGACTGGAATCAAACCGTCCGCAGGCCAACACTCTACCCACTGAGCCAAACCGGCTAGGGCAGTGATAGTGGACCTATGACATGAGTGTCAGAGGTGACACGCGAACTCATTTTTGTGGTTGATTTTCCTTTGTTAAATGGCATTTAAATATATAAAATAAATATCAAACATATAAATCTTTGTTTTACTATGGTTGCAAATATCAAAAAATTTCTATACATGACACGGCACCAGAGTTCAGTTAGGGTTTTTCAAAATGCTGACACACCAAGCTCAAAAGGTTCGCCATCACTGGGCTAGGGCGATCTTTAAGTCTTGAATTCGGGCGGTGTCAGTCCTCCAACTTTGTTCTTCTCCTTCAATAATGTGCTGGTTATCTGAGGTCCTTTGCCTCTCTGTATAAACTTCAGAATGTTGGTCTCTATTCACAAAATAACTTGCTGGAGTTATCATTGGGATTGGCTGAATCTATAGATCGAGTTGGTTCCAGGTTGTTTTTAATTAGAAGTTATAATTCCTATCCCATGTAATATTTGGGGATTTTAATCCTTTTTGCTCAGTTTGATTTCCAGTTTACTAGTGCACGTTCCTCCATGTGGCATGTGTCCTTTACTCTTTCTTTTTTCTTTTTTAACTAGAGGCCCGGTGCACGAAATTTGTGCATGGGTAGGGTCCTAGGCCTGGCTGGCAATCAGGGCTTTCCAGCTGCTGGCCGGGGCCTCCCTTCCCAGGCTGCTGGCTGCTGGCCGGGGCCTTCCTTCGTTCTGCACTGTCCCCTGGTGGTCAGCGCACATCATAGTGAGTGATTGAACTCCTGGTCGAACTCCCGAGGGGACACTTCGCATGTTAGCCATATATATATATAATTTTACTGGTTTTTAGAGAGAAAGGAAAGGAGAGGGAGAGAAGGAGAGAAACACTGATGTGAGAGCACAACATTGATTGGCTGCCTCCTATATGGTCCCCTGCTTGGATTGAGCCTACCACCCAGGCATATGCCCTTGACAGGGAATTGAACCAGCAGCCTTTAGTGCATGGGCCGACACCCAACCAACTGAGCCACATGGGCCAGGGCTACTCTTTCTTAACAAATGAAACTGACAAGCCCCTAGATACCATGTTGAAGACAGATGTTTCACTAGTCTATCTTTTTCTCAGAATAATGACTTATTTTTTGTAAAAAATGATACATTCTTCTTGTAAGAACTGAAGATAGCCGAAACCGGTTTGGCTCAGTGGATAGAGCGTTGGCCTGCGGACTGAAAGGTCCCAGGTTCGATTCCGGTCAAGGGCATGTACCTGGGTTGCGAGCATATCCCCAGTAGGAGATGTGCAGGAGGCAGCTGATCGGTGTTTCTCTCTCATCGATGTTTCTAACTCTCTATCTTTCTCCCTTCCTCTCTGTAAAAAATCAATAAAATATATTTAAAAAAAAAAAAAAGAACTGAAGATAGTTTGGGTGATCTTATGAAAATCTCCACTCAGAGATAACTACTAACATTAGGTGAACAGCATTTTAGGCATCTCCAGGATCTTTCTAGCTAGAACAGACAGAAATGCTTTTATTAAAATGGGACTAGTCATGCTGTTTTAAAGAATAAAAGTACTAAATCGATTTTATGTGAATAAGAAACAGAAATAATATTAGTTCCTAAAAGTTATCTCTGAAGCTAAGATCGTGAGAAACATTGAAACTAGAATTCTTCTTAATAAGGTTTCCTTTTCATCTTTTAATCTATTGATTGATTTTTTTGAGGGGGGGAAGGGAGGGTGGGGGAGGGAGAGAGAAACATTGATGTTGTTCCACTCATTGATGCATGTATTGGTTGATTCTTGTATGTGCCCTGACTGGGGGTAGAACCCACAACCTTGGTGTATCGGGACAATGCTCTAACCAACTGAGCTCCCTGGCCAGAGCTAGGTTTCCTTTTTAGATGTCATGGTTCAAGGCTCTGAAGATGAGGAAATTGTCTGCTCTTTCTCCCGCCTTATCTCTTCCTCTGTTTCCCAACTTGTATTAATTATACCTACTAGTATATTGATTTTTGTCACTATCTGTGCATTTTCTTCTCTGAAACCATAACTCTCATGGTTATTTAGCCTTCATTTTATGTTTAAACTGATGTGTGACCCGCCACCCCTACTGTCACCATCGCTTCTTCACTCCTGAGTCGTTTTTGAATTGCATCATTAAGTTTCCCAGGACGGGCCATGAATGCTGCCTGCTCCGTGTGCGAGGATGCTCTGTGCGTGCAGCTTGGCTGAAGAGAACATGCTGCTTGCATCACACTTGGTTTGGCTCAGGACTTGAGAGACATTTCTCCATTGTCATTTGGCAACAGTGACTGTTGGTGGGGACAAGACAGGCCAGCCTGACATCCCTTTAAAATGAAGGTGATTTGTGCTCTCTTTTGTTCTTTTTTCTTTAAAAAAAAAAATAATCTGTATGCCTGAAGAGTTTTCTTTCTTGTTCTTTATCAGTTTTTCCTGGAACAAGATGTGGCTTTTTTTTTTTTTTTAAATCCTCACCCAAGAGTATGTTTGTTTGTTTTAAATATATTTTTATTGGTTTCAGAGAGGAAGGGAGGGGGGGGGGAGAGAGAGAGAGAGAGAGAGAGAGAGAGAGAGAAACGTCAGTTGCCTCCTGCATGCCCCCTACTGGAGATCGAGCCCACAACCCAGGTATGTGTCCTTGATCGGAATCGAACCCGGGACCCTTCAGTCTGCAGGCTGACGCTCTATCCACTGAGCCAAACCAGCTAGGGCTGTTTGTTTTTTTTAAAGAGAGGAAGGGAGAGAGAAAGAGGGAGAAACATCCATCGGTTGCCTCCCGTACACGCCCTGACCAAGAATAGAACCCACAATCTAGGTATGTTTCCTGACCGGGATTCAAACCCACAACCTTTTGGTGTAAAGTTATGCCCTTTTGAGTTGCAATTCCATTCTTTTTCTATTTATTTTTTTTAATCCTCACTCAAGGATGGGTATATATATATATTTAGAGGCCCAGTGCACAAAAATTTGTGCACTTGGCGGGGGGGGGGGTGTCCCTCAGCCTGGACTGTGCCCTCTCGCAGTCTGGGACCACTTGGGGGATGTCCATCTGCTGGCTTAGGCCCGCTCCCCCAGGGGAGCGGGCCTAAGCTGACAGTCAGACATCCCTCTGGCAGCCAGGAGCCCTTGGGGGATGTTCATTTGCTAGCGGGGACCAGGCCTAGCTGCAGTTGGACATCCTTAGCCCTGCTGAGGAGGCGGGAGAAGCTCCCGCAATCACTACTGTGCTGGCAGCTGGCAGCCTGGCTTGTGGCTGAGCAGAGCTCCCCCTGTGGGAGCGCACTGACCACCAGGGGGCAGCTCCTGCATTGTTTGTCTGCCCCCTGGTGGTCAGTGTGTGTTATAGTGACCAGTCATTCCCAATCGTTCTGCTGTTAGGGTCAATTTGCATATTACCCTTTCATTATATGCCTGGTGCATGGGTGGGGGCTGGCTGGTTTGCCCTGAAGGGTGTCCCGGATCAGGGCGGGGGTCCCGCTTGGGTGCCTGGCCAGCCTGGGTGAGTGGCTGAGGGCCGTTTTCAGGTTGGCCACACCCCCTTCAGGGTGGGGGTCCCCACTGGGGTGCCTGGCCAGCCTGGGTGAGGGGCTGAGGGCTGTTTGTAGGCTGGTCAAGCCCCCAGCAGGGACCCTCACCCCTTGAGGGTGTGGCCAGCCTGGGCGAGGGGCTGATGGCTATTTGCAGGCTGGCCACAGTCCCTTCAGGGTGGGGGGTCCCTGCTGAGGTGCCTGGCCAGCCTGAGTGAGGGGCTGATGGCTATTTGCAGGGTGGCCACAGCCCCCAGCCACCTAAGCTCCCAGTGGAGGCTGGCTGGAAGCAGGTATCTGGGATTTATTTATCTTCTATAATTGAAAATTTGTGGCCTTTAGCGGAGGCCACAGCCGGCCAGGGCAGGTGGGAAGCTTGGCTTCCTCCATCGCCGGAGCAACCAAGCCTCCTGCTTGCTCCAGCTCTCTGGCTGCTGGCCACCATCTTGGTTGGGTTAATTTGCATATAGTCGCTCTGATTGACTGGTGGGTGTGGCTTAGGGTATAGAGAAGGTACGGTCAATTTGCATGTTTCTCTTTTATTAGCACACACACACACACACACACACACACACACATACACACACATACTAGAGGTCCAGTGCCCAAATCTGGGTCCTTCGGCCTGGCATGTGGGGATTGGGCCAAAACTGGCTCTCCAACATCCCCCGAGGGGTCCTGGATTGCAAGAGGACAGTTCTCAGGTGACGCACCTGGAACCAGAGAGGAGGGAGCTCGATTCTGGGGTGCGTCACCTGAGAACTGTAGCTGCCAAGTCACTGCAGCTTGGCAGCTGCTGCATTGAGTATCTGCCCCCTGGTGGTCATTGTGCATCATAGCTACCGGTTGGGCAGTTGTACAGTCACTTAGGCATATATATATGTATATGTGTATATATATATATATTCCTTCTTATATATATTAGAGAGAGTGGAAGGAAGGGACAGGGGAAGAGAGAGAAAGAAACATTTATGTGAGCAAAACATCGAATGGTCACCTCCTGCATGGCCCCAACTGGGGCCGTAAATGGATCCTGCAACCCAGCTGTGTGCCCTTGACTGGGAAGTGAACTTGCAACCAGTACGCGGGCTGGTACTCTAACCAGTGAGCAGCACAAGGCTCAAGGTACGCTCTTTTGAATTCCAGTTCCATTCTTCATTCTGTGGATGAAAGGGGCCACATGCTAACCTGACAAGCTAAGGGAGGCCTGCATGGCGGTCTTGCAAACTCAGAGACCTAAAGTAACCACAAAGGATGGTCTGAAATTAAACTTTAACTAAAAGCAGTTATGGTGGGTGGTCACCTCCTAGGCCAGTATCTTCCCTGACAAGGTTAACCTTTACCTTAACTGAGCCTATCTGTCTTTTTGCATCTATGATAACATACCCTTGAAATGTCAGGGTAACTTGTAACTTCCCTTTTTCTGGACCCCTTGGGGCACAGCCTCATGTGCTGGGCGCCAGGACAGATACCATGAATTCCTTCATTATCATGTTAATTGATCCTGCACTCACCTAAGTATGTGTCCATCATTTTACTTTTTATCCAATCCCAGAGGTTTCCCTGCTTTGCTTTCTCCCGCCTCTCTAGTCTATCACCAATGGATTTCATGTTAGCTATCTATGTCCCTCCTTTGATTGCAATGTATAAAAATAGAGGAAAACCCTCCATTCTCTCAATCCGTTAATGATACTGCTTCCTGGCAATTGTCAACAGTTTGGCTCAAGTAAACACAAAAATTCTTTATAGGTTTAAATGTTTTTTGCGTTAACAATTCTCACAAAGATTCTTGTATTGCTTTATGAATACTTTCTTTTTTCTCTTTTTGTTGAGTTCTGTTTCAGATTCTTTGTTTTACTGTTTTGATCTTCTATGACTTTTGTCTTCTTTTTAATACTTGCCTTTTACTTTATTTACCATGATTATCTGAAAGGTTTCCTCTGTTAATTTGTTTTTCAGCCATATTTATTGCTTCTTGTTGCTTCTGATGTGTTAGCTGTATAAGGACCCCTCAGTTTTTTTCCTTTTTATCTCATTCTGTCATTTCATCTTTGCTTACTTTTTTGAATTCATGTCGTTAAATTTTTCTGTAGTTCAAAATGCTACAGGAAATTTTTTCTGTTCCTTGGATTAGATTTTCCTTTATACTTGGGTTTTCATTAATCACACGCATGCTCCTTTCTTTATTGTTTTTCTCATGTTTGTATAGCTATCACCACTTCTTTTAAATGTCTCGGGCTTAATGTGACAGCTCCAGTCAGACCTTTTGTTTGCTTCTGTATAATCCGGGTATATTCTGAATTCTAACAGTATCTGTACCCACCACTAAGATTTAACAGATGTTAACATTTTTCCATATTAATGAAGTATTGATTTATGAAACCCATTTAGTACAGGCATGCCTCAGAGATATTGCGGGTCCGGTTCCAGACCTCCGAAATTAAGTGAGTGTTGACTGGGCAGGCATGGCTCAGTGGTTAAACGTTGTTGACCTATGAACCAAGAGGTCACAGTTCGATTCCCGGTCAGGGCACATGCCCAGGTTGCCGGCTCGATCCCAATGTGGGGCGTGCAGGAGGCAGCCGGTCAGTGATTCTCTCTCATCATTGATGACTCTATCTCTCCCTTCCTCTCTGAAATCAATAAAAACATTTTAAAAATAAATGAAGCGAGTATCGCATGCAATAAAGCGAATCGTAGTGTTCTGTTGGTGGAGGGTCTTGCTTCCATTGGTGGAGCTCAGCAGGTGAGGCTGCGTCCTTGCACTGAGGCCATTGCTCTCTCACACCTGAGGCCTCCCTCAGCCGAGACTCCTGCCCTCCCCGACCTGAGTGGACTTTGTCCTCCTCACTCTGCCCTACTGAGGAGCTCCTATTTCCTTAACTGCCTGCCATAGTCCCTCCTTCCTTGTTTAAAAAACCCTTATTTTCCACCCCCACCTGGAGAAAGGACTGAAAGCTCAGTTAATGATTCCTAGTAAGTGTAAGAAATACAGCGTTCACCTGAAAACCGGCTGGATGAGCCGCCCCTCCCTCAGCCCTCAGGCAGGTGCCCGCATAGGGCCCCGCCCCCAGGAGACGGGGCCTCGGAGGAGTCCCAGTTCTGGTTACAGGAGGTGACTGCTCTCATCCCTAACTCAGCGGGGCTCCCTGGCTCAGGGGCCCTGCACAGAGCAGGCACTCACTGCTGCTCTCCCACCCCTCTGTCCGCAGCTGCTTCCTCCCTCACTGAGGTCTGCCCTCCACTGCGGACAGGCTCCGCCAGTCACGAGCCCTCCTCCAAGTCGCTGAAAGCAGACCTAAAAGGTTCTCTGACCACCCCCTCCTTTGCTTTCTAATCCTCACCCATGGATATTTTCTCCATTGCTTTTTTTGAGAGAGTGAAAGGGAGGGAGGGAGAGAAACATCAATGTGAGAGAGACACATTGATCGGTTGCCTCCAGCATGAGCCCTAACTGGGCCCAGGATTGAACTTGCAACCCAGGCCCAAGCCCTTGACTGGGAATCAAATTCACGGCCCTTCAGTGTGTGGGCAAATGCTCCAGCCACTGAACACACCAGCCCCCCCCCCCCCCCCCTGCTTATGATAGACTAGAGGCCCGTTGCAGGAAGATTCCTGCAAGAATAGGGCTTCCTGAGACCGGAGCGAAGCAGAGAGGGAGCGAAGCCTTCCAAGGCGGGCTTTGCTCCCGTCTCTGCTGCCTCGCTCCCTCCCGTCTCTGTTGCCTCGCTCCCTCCTGTCTCCACCGCTTCGCTCCCTTCTGCAGCGCTTGGCTTCCTTCTACGCTGTCTTCAGTCTTCGCTCCGTGCCTGTGTATGCAAATTAACCGCCATCTCTGCTGGGTTAATTTGCATATTGCTCTGATTGGCTGGTGGGCATAACGGAGGGACAGTCTATCTGCATGTTTCTCTTTAATTAGTGTAGATAAGGTAGTTAGTTGGTGGTGGAATCAGAAGAGGAAGAGCCCAGCCAGTGCTCTGACCACCATCCTCCTCAGTTGGTGGCATCCTGTCTATTTCTGCTCCCGCCCTCCCTAGTTCTCGGCTCCCCTGGCCCAGTCCACCCTGAACCCTCTGTGACTCACCTGGCAGGTGTCACCACACAGCCCTGCACCAGGCTCCACCTTCGTCCCATCTGCTGCCACCCAGCTTTCTTCATTCTGCCTGGCCTGGGTTTGAGGGTCAAGGGCAAAACTCATTCTTTTCGGGGGAAGCCAGCTCCTTCCATGTTCTGCTGGAGGGCCCTGCTGCTCTCCTGCCCTCTGGGCCCCTCGGCAGCTCACAGGGGCAGAGGTGGCCACCCTCTGGCCGCTCACCAGATCCCTTCCTGGTGCGGGCACCTCACAGATGTGCAGCCGACTGCACACTCGAGCCTCGGGGAGAAAGAACTAAGTCCAGGAAAAGCTCTTGGTCCCGGGCCCCCGCCCCCTCCCCCCGCCCGGCCCCCAGTGCCAGCAGCTCTGCCCCCTGCCAGTCTCCAGGCATCTGAGCCCGAGCCAGGCAGGGCACACGGGCTGTACGTGTTAGGCTTCTGTCCAGATGCCCAGCCTCAGGCCCGCCGGGCTACAGGAAGGAGCGCGGCCCGGCCCCTCGTTGAGGAGACACGGGAACCGGGTGCGGTGCTTCAAGAACCGAACGTTGAGAAAGAAACCGCATCCACACACAATGAATGAATGGAGCAGGTGTGCAGTCACCCGAAGAAGTGGCTCCCAGATTTGACTGAAACCAGCATGGCGATACGACACAGGCAAACGGTGAACACGGCCCGTGGGAAGGTGGCAGAGCGGCCACCGTGGGAGCCCAGGAAAGGGAGCCTGGGAGCAGGGCTGGCGGTGCCCACCTGTGGAGACAGTGCCCTTGGCTGGAGGCATCGGACCTTGCCCACACCTCTCTGGACTCCGAAGCTGCACCCACACTAAGCTGCGAGGGGAGCGCCGAGGGCGGGCCTGGGTGGTCTGGAGGCACCATGCAGCCAGGCTGGGGCTCCGGGACGGAGGCTGCAGGATGAAACTAAGGAGGCCGGAGCGGGCCTCAGAGATACAACCGCCTTCCATGGAGGGAGGGCAGGGGGCAGACATTCCAGAGTGAGGGGCGGCTGTTCTACCTGGAAAGTGAAGGCACCGGGAGGAGCAGCGAGCTGTGTGCAGAGGACCGGGAGGTGGGCGGACACAGGGAGCCTGGGCAGGGCCAGGTGTGGGGGCCTGGGGTCCGAGCAGAAGAGTGGGGATCAGATGTGACAGGAATGGGAGCCACTGGCTCCTGAGAAGGAAAGACACGGGTGACGGTGGTGTCTGAGAGCCCGCAGCCTGGCTGGGTGGCTGACGGACACAGGGCAGGGACAGTGTGTGTGGGGGGCGGGATAGGGGGGTGGACAGAGACCAGGGCCAGGCGGGCAGTGGGAGGGTGCGAATAACCCGGGCTCAGGGCCGCTGGATGTGAAGGAGTTAGGAAAGACAGGCAGAGACGTGCACCGAAAGGATCGTCCAGCGTCACTTGTATTAGCAAATGTCCTGAGTGGGAAGATGAGTAAGTAGAAGGCTGTGTATTGAGCGGTGTGGATCCAGGGGCCTCGTGTAAGAAATCCTAAAAGGAAGGGAGGGAGGGAGGGAGGGAGGGAGGGAGGGAGGGAAAGAAAGCCAGTGTTAGAGGCAGCAAGCTCGTACTGGCCAATGCAGTAACCACTGGCCGCACGTGGCTATTTAAATTTTAATTAAAATAAAAAGTGCGACCCCTCAGTCACACTCGCCACATTCAAGGCTGGGTAACCGCTTGCGGCTGGTGGCTGCGGCCTCTGGACAGCGCTGGGGTTTGGGACGGACAGACAGAGTATGATACTGAGCTGGGCACAGTGAAGAGTAGATGGAAACCAGGCAAATGTCAGACAGCCGGCCAGCGCCGTGTCGAGAAGCAGGAGTTCGGGATCGGAGAAGGGGCCCGGGCTGCCACGCTCTGGCCCTGAGGCCGTGGCGCCCACGTGAGTGCTCGCTCACGTGACCCGCGCTCCTTTCCCCGCGGGAAGGTTGCACAGCCAGCGCACGCTTAGAGAAGACGGGCTGGGTATGAGGACACTGAGGTGGAGACAGGAGACCAAAGGCTGACCCTCCTGCTGGGAGACACGAGTCCCGTCCTTGTGTCCACGCAGCCCACGTGTGCCACTCAGCTGCCCTGGTCGCCGTCACCATCCTCCATCCTCACAGACACTCGGCGCGGGTCCTTGCTGCCATGGTGACCGGCCTGCAGCCAGCTAGGAAGGGTCGGCACAAGCCCCGGCACGGCTGGCCTCCGGCTGGCACACTCACCTCGTGGGTGTCCCTCTCGCTTGCCCCACCACTGCCCCCACATTCTGCCCCCACGTCCCTTCCCACAGGCTCCCCCGCAGCAGCTCCCTGACCAAGCCGGGCCCCCCACTCCTAACGAGGGCCTGTGCCTCACAGGTCCCCCAGGACCGGGCAGCTGTGCTCTGCAGGGAACTGTCTGCACCAGAAGCCAGCGGCCCCGGGGAGGTCTGGGCCAGGCGCCCAGCCCGCCGAGGCCGAGGCTGCTGGCCGCAGCTCTGGGCTGTGCTGAGTCTGGCACTCAGAGGCAGAGGGAGCCCGGTTATAATCTGGGGCTTGCAGTGTGCCAGGCCCTTCTCTCTGGGGCAATACATTGTGGTCCCCCACCCGGGGGGCGGATGCCCTCTCCACAGAGCCCCTCAGTGCCATCCCGGAGCCATGACCCCAGGCCAGGAGCTGAGGGGTCCCGTCAGCCCTGCTGAGCCCCCGGGCCCTGCCCCTCTCCACCTGCGTGGAGCAGCCGCCGCCTTTGTCCAGTGCTTTATCCATTAATGGCATTCGTTCATTTTACAGACTCACCCCGGCCACCCCTGAGGCAGATGGCATTACCCCATTTTACATAGGAACACAGTGAGGTCTGAGGGCGAGGATTTGTTCAGCGAGCGAGTGACAGGCTTAGAGTCTGCATGGGGCGCGCCTGCTGCCTCCTCAGATCTCTGACCTGCTTTCCCTCCCTTCCTCTGTCTCATCCTCCAGCCTCTCTCTGCACCTCCATCCGGGTGTCCCCCACCTCTGTTCTCTCCTCTTGCTCCCTCTCCCCCACTTCCGAGAAGCACAAAGGTGGGCTGGGGGTGCAGCTCTGTGGCTTCTGGTTGAGTGAGCTCCGTGTCCTCAGGAACCCGTGCCCCATCCAGGCGACTCCCTTCCCGGGATCCCCCCACCCACAGCCTCGGGGGAACTGTGTGGAGAGGGTCCCTGAAACTGCTCCAGGGGGAAAGAACTCGGGAGGGCTCCCAGACTTTCCAGGACTGGGTGTCACTTTAGTCCGAGGCAGGAGTGGCAGGAAGCAGGGCCGGGTGGTAGGGCGACAGGGTCAAGGGAGGCAAAGGCAGGGGACACCTCCCCACGCAGGACGGTGTGAGGCACGTGGGGGAGCGAGCGATGCCTCCAGTCTCTGGCCCCTCACACGCGCGCCCGCTGACAGCAATGACTGGCCGTGGGGGGGTGGGGGGGGGCAGTCCCAGGTGACGCCCCTGTCATTCTCCCCAACAGCGGGAAGTAGAGGCCTGGGGAGGGCAGGCCTGTGCTTCGTTCAGGAGGAACCTGCCCGAAACCCGGGTCTGAAAACCAGGAGGGCGTTTGCCAGCGAGGGCGGCGCGGGGTGCGGGCAGGAGGCCTGGCGCTGTCTTCTCCATCGCCCGCAGAACCACCGTCTTCAGCACTGGGCCTGGAAAAAGGCCTCACAGGGTCCATACTGCTGCGGCCCAGGTTTGCGGCTCACGGTGGTGGAACTAAAGACTCTGCCCTTGTCAGACCCTCCAGTGGCTGCGACTGCAAAAGCCAAGCTTCCAGGGGGTTTGGGCCCGGGCCGGTGACCTTTGGTTTCCATGAGAACAGAATGTGGCCGCCAGCAGTGTGCCTGCCGCACGCATTCCTACGGAAGACACGCTGAGCTACAGGGTGAGGTGGACGAAGGAGAAAACAGCCACATCTCAGCCAAAGCCGTGCCGCGGGCCCGCGGTTCAGACGTGTCTCCAAGACCAGCTGTAACCTGCTGTCCGACCTGGGGCCCGGCTGCGTGAATGACAGCACGGGGACTGCCTGGAGTACTCTGTAACCATGGAAAGTGGTGGCTATGAAGGTATGGAGCGAGTTGGAGAAATTACTTATGACAAACGATCAGAGAAAAAAGCCAGAACCAACATTCCCCAGGTGCTGCTGTTCCACTCAGGACACAGAGAGAGAGAAGGGACCAGGACTGCGCTGCTCAGGCGACCAGCCAGGACGGGTTTGTTTTTGTGAGACGTCCATTACAAACCAATCGTTTTGTAAAATACCATGAAAATAAAAGACAGGCAGACATCCATCAAAGGACTATTTTACCAAATATCCTAAAAACTCACAACTCAATAGTAAAAAAAACAACAACCCCACAACAACTCAGTCAGCACATCGACCCAGGAACCAAGAGGCTGCCAGTTCGATTCCCAGTCAGGGCACATGCCCGGGGTATGGGCTCGATCCCTAGTGGGGGGCGTGCAGGAGGCAGCCAATCAATGATGTTCCTCTCGCATTGACGTTTCTATCTCTCTATCCCTCTCCCTTCCTCTCTCTCTCTAAAAAAATAAATCAATAACAACATATTTGTAAAAAACAACAAAGCAATCCAGTTAGAAATGGAGGAGTCATGAGCAGACACTTCACCAAAGCGGATGGTAAGTAAGCGTATGAAAAGATGTCCGTCATCCTTATTCCCTAGGAAATGTGGCTTAAACCACAGGGAGCGCTCACTGCACACCCGTGCAATGGCTGCGTCCGTTTCTGAGGGCTGCCTCATAAATTGAGTGGCTTCAAAATCATTCTCCCACGGTTCTGGAGGCCGGAGCCTGAAATCCGGGTGTTGGCAGGCCACGCTCCCTCCTTCCTCGCCTCTTCCAGCTCCTTGAGCTGCTTGCGATCCCGGTGCATCTCCGCTTGTAGCTGCATCAGCCCAGCTCTGCTCCTTTGTCCCCCAGCCGTCTTCCTGTGTCTGCGCCTTCACAGGGCCTTCTTATATGGACACCAGTCATTGGGTTTAAGGCCCGCCCTGAACCCTGTGTGCCTTAACTTGATTGTATCTGTAAAGACCCCTTTTCCAAGTAGGATCCCATTCATATCTTTGCAGGGGACATAATTCAACCCACAGTGATGGCTAAAATAAAAACTAGGGATCAACACAAGTGCTGACAAGGGTGGGAAGGAGCTAGATCCTCATCCACGGCAGCTGGGAAGTTGTCTGCAGTTCACCACGGGGCCCCGCATCGAATTCTCAGCGTTTGTCTCAGAGGAAGAAAAACCCGTGTTCACACAAAAATCCATCCACAATGTTCACAGCAGCTTTATCCTAACAACACAAACTGGGAACAACCCAAATGTCCTTCAGCCGGTGAGTGGCTAAACAAACCGTGGTACACGTCTATACCGTGGGACACTATTCCGCCATATAAACGAGTGAGTTATTGATACACGCAATGACCTGGATGGATCCAAGGGCGTTTATGCTTAGAGAACAAGCCAGTCTCCGAAGGGTGCATGCTGTACGATTCCATTTATATAATCATCTTCTCTTTTTTTGTAAATCTTCACTTAAGAATACGTTTTTATTGATTTTAGAGAGAGAGGAAGGGGGGAAGAGAGAGAGAGAGAGATGAGAAAGAAGTATTGATCAGTTGCCTCTGTATGCTTCCTGACCGGGGATCAAACCTACAACCTAGGTGTGTGCCCTTTTGGTGAACGAGACAATACTCCACCAACTGAGCCACCTGGTGGGTCATTTATACGCTATTTCTGAAATGATGAAAGTACAGGATGCAGAACAGAGTAGTGGTTGCGGGGACAGGGTTAGGGGTGGGGGTCTGACAATAAAAGGCTAGCAGGAGGGAGTCTCTCTAAGTTCTGTATCTTAGTTTTCATGGTGACAACACAAATCTGAGATCAAATGGCACAGAACTGCCCTAACTGGTTTGGCTCAGTGGATAGAGCATCGGCCTGCGTACTAAAGGGTTCCAGGTTTGATTCCGGTCAAGGGCATGTACCTTGGTTGCAGGCGCATCCCCAGTAGGAGATATGCAGGAGGCAGCTGATCGATGTTTCTCTCTCATCGATGTTTCTAACTCTCTATCCCTCTCCCTTCCTCTCTGTAAAAAATCAAATATATATATATATATATATATATATATATATATATATATATATATATAACAAATGGCACAGAACTACACACACACATACGTGTATGTGCACACAGGTGAGTGGAATCTCAATGAGGTCTGATATCAGTGAACAGAAAACAATGTCAGTTTTCCTGTTTGATATTGTGCCAGAGTTCTATTAGGCGTCACCATTGGGGGGAAGCTGGGCAAAGGGTTCCTTGGACTCGATGTGTTATTTTTGTGACTCTCTGTGAGTCTAGTTATTTCAAAATAAAAAGTTTAAAAATTGATTCTTAGAAAAATGAAATAGAAAGCAGATTTTAAAAGGCCCAGTTTTTTTAAAAAAAATACATTTTTATTGATTTCAGAGAGGAAGGGAGAGGGAGAGAGAGAGAGAGAAACATCAATGATGAGAGTGAATCATTAATCGGCTGCCTCCTGCACGCCCCCTACTGAGCCCACAACCCAGGCACATGCCCTTGACCAGAATCGAACCCAGGACCCTTCAGTCCGCAGGCCAATGCTCTATCCACTGAGCAAAACGCAGGTAGGGCAAAAAGGCCCAGTTTTTCCATTGCAGATTCGGCAGACATCAAACACCCATGTCAGCTTGCTGAGGGGTTTCTCGGTGCTCACTGTTAGTTCCCACACCTGCTGTGCTGAGAGCAGTGATCAACATCTGGCAGGAGAGAGAGGCACCTGCTCAAAGGCTAGAAGCCAGCACAGAGGTGGAATTCCCCCTCGTTGCCATCAGTGTTTGTGGTGGAGTTCTGCTGTTCAAGTGGAAATAAATTCAAAATAAAATACACATTCCTCTGAGTCAGAAAACGTGAAGATCTGTAGATGTCAGCCACAGCCAGGCCCCCATGTGCCCGGTTTTGTCGTCTCTTGCTCCCTCTCCCCTCCCCTAACTGCCTGTCTTCTATTCCTCTCTTCCCTGTCCGCTCGCCTTCAACCGCCCTCTCTGCAGGGGCAGGTCAGGCTCTGGCCCCACCCCTTGCCACTGCTCCCCTCACCACAACGCTGGGGAAATCACTCTACCTCTTGCGTGTGTGGGGATTGCAAGGCCCACCTGGGGGCTGTGATGAGGAGTCGCCCCCGGGGTGAGGGAAGGTGCCCAGGCCGAGCAGGGCTCTCTGGCTGCACACCCGTGGTCCCCAAACACTCTCGCAGGCTCTGGTCTTAACTAGTCTTTGTTCCCAACTCACCTTCCCTGTCAGGCAGACCAGGCTCCTCCTCCTCTGCCTCCCCGTCCACAGCCATGCGCCCCCACACCAGCATCCCGCCTCCCACGGGTGTGTCCTCCCCTCCAGCTTCAGCCTCTGCGACAACCTGGGGCCCCGTAAGCTCTTCCCCCATCATAATGATAGCGAACACGTTCCACTGGCTAACTCCATGAGCACTCGGTATGTGCCAGGCACCATCCCACGCCCTATCCACGTACTAACTCATTTCATGCTTTCACTCCTCCTACGAGATAGGTTCTGTTCTAAGCCCACTTTACAGGTGAGGAAACTGAGGCTAGCAAGCAGGGAAATAACTTGCCCAAGGCCACCCCGCTGGTAAGCCCCACGCTCTTATCCACAGCACTATATGCCGTGCGGCCACCTGCTTCATGGCAGCAAGAACTGGGCTGTCGTACTCAGCAGCTCAGCACCCGGCTCTGTAACCCTTTGCTGAGAGAGTGAATGAGTGAATGAGTGAATGAACGAATGCTGCCCATTGTGCTCGGCTTACAAAGCTATTTCCCTCTGCTGCAGAGAGGCCAGGCGAGGCATGAGGGTGACACCAGGGCAGCCTGCAGTGCCAGTGTCTGCTCTGCCCAGTGGCTTCTGAGCACCCTGTCCCTCGCCCCACTGAGTCCAGCACCTCCCGGGCCAGGCCTTCAGCACCTTAACTCCCTGTGATGTCCATGTTTCCTTCTAAGTCTTCCTATTTCATCCTCAAGACCAAGCTTCAGGGACTCACCACGTTCTCTTGTCCACAGAGAAAGATCTCCATCTCACAGCTTCAGCGGCCGAACGCCCTGGGAAGCTGCCTAGCGAGCTGCTGTAGGTCTAGCCTGCTTTCTCTTAGTCTTCTCTCCTGCACTCTGATGTTCCCAGTATCTTCTCCTCTTCCCCGCAGACCAGCCCATTTTCCTGCACTCTTCTAATTCGCCCCCATGCTATGCTACACTCTGCCTCCTAAATCTTTCTTCTCCCTTTTTCAGCTACCCATGTATTTCCTTAATCATCTATACATATAAAAGCCTAAGCGACTGGCCAACTGTTGACCATTCGACTGGTAGCTATGACACACACTGACCACCAGGGGGCAGATGCTCAATGCACAGGCATGGAAACATGGAACAGAATGATGAATCTCAGAGGGAAGGGAGGAAAAGGGAGAGTGGAAAGAAATTAGCCAAAGATCTTATATGCATTCTAGAGGCCCGGTGCACGGATTCATGCACCGGTGGGGTCCCTCAGCCTGGCCTGTGGGATCAGGCCGAAACCGGCAGTCCAGCATCCCCAAGGGGTCCCGGATTGTGAGAGCGTGCAGGCCAGGCCAAGGGACCCCACCGGTGCATGAATCTGTGCACTGAGCCTCTGGTTTTAAATATAGTTATCTGAAAATCTTCTAGATTGTTCTATTATCTCAAATTTTGGAGACAGAAATCCTCCTGTTTGTGTTGTATGCCATTGCTCATGGTAGCTCAGTTCCTCATGTGTTTTTATAATTTCTGACTGTGAGCTAAAGCTGGGGATTTTTTCCCCTCATGGATGGCCCAAGCTGGGTTGTGAAAGCTCCCTCCAGATATGATTTTGCCTTTGTTTCTGCGGAAACTACCCCCTACCTACTCAATTCGCCCTACTATGGACCAATATAAGAATCCCCAAGTTATTATTAGTGTTCTTGTTGTAAAATATACATAACATAAAGTTTAATATTTTAACCATCTTCTGTGAACAGTTCAGTGGCATTAAATCCATTCACATTGTTGTGCAATCATCACCACCATCCATATCTAGAACCTTTTTTGTTGTTGTTAATCCTCCCCTGAGGATATTTTTTCCATTGATTTCTAGAGAGAGTGAAAGAGGGGGGGAGAGAAACAGAGAGAGAGAGAGAGAGAGAGAGAGAGAGAGAGAGAGAGAGAGAGAGAGAGAAAGGGAGAGGGATAGAGATAGAAACATCAATGAGAGAGAAACATCACCCATCGGCTGCATCTTACACGCCCCCTACTGTGGCTAAAGCTGCAACCCAGGCATGTGTCCTGACCGGGAATTGAATCAATGACCTCTTGATTCATGGGTTGACGCTCAACTGCTGAGCCACACCAGTCGGTCATGTCTTCGTAGGTTTTCATGTAGGAGTCTTTTGCCTCCTTAGTTAAGTTTATGCTAAGTATTTTACTCTTTTTATTGCTATTAAAAATGGAATCATTTTCTTTTTTAAAAATAATATATTTCTTCAAACTTCCAATTGCTTTTTTAAATTGATTTTTAGAGAGAGGGAGAATAAGAAAGAGAAACATTGATTTGTTGTTTCACTTACTTATGTGTTCTTTAGTTGTGCCCTGACCCGGGGATCAAACCCACAAACTTGGTGTATCAGGACGACGTTCTAACCAACTGAGCTATCCAGCCAGGGCTGGAACTATTTTCTTAATTTTCTTTTTGGAGTGTTCATTGTTGTGTATAGAAACACAACTTCTTTTGTGGGTTGGTTTTGTATTGTGAGACTTTGCTGAATTTTTTAATTAGTCCTAATCGTCTTTTTGTGGTTGAATCATATTATTTTGTTTTTGCTTTTGTTTTTACTCAGAGACCTGAGCAGTGACAGGTTTTATTGCATCTTTCAAAGCCAGTAAACAGACTTCTTCCTGGTCCCCATTCACTGAGCGTGCAGGCTTCGCAGATCCCAGCCGAGCTCCACAGCACTGGTTCCAGCTGCCTGCCTCATGAAGGCCAAGACCTCAGCCCCGCCCTGCATGGTCGCCTCGTCCAAGCGCTTGCCCACGGGGCCTCCTTCCCTCCCATACCCTCCCCTCAGAGCCCCTGCTCATCAGCTCATCACCCCACTGCGTTTCTGCTCTCTGGATTTGAAAAATGAACATATTCTATTTTCTACATATTCCGAGCAGGAGTAACCCCAGCACCCCACTTCCAAAGGCGCACCTCAAGCACCGGCGTTCCCAGAGAGCACATGGGAGCCGGCATCCTATCCACAGACAAGCCCTGCGACAGGACCCAGCTGGAGAGGGACGCACCAGTCCCTCCGCCAGGAAGCCAGCGTCTGCCTCCCCCTGGGGCTGGGAGCCGGCCAGGCTCCTGCCGTGTGGGTGGTGGTTGTCTACTGTTACAGAGGGCCTACTACGTGCCAGATACCGCACTGGGTGCTTTACGCGTATTCGATCTCATTTAACCCTGCTGCCAGCCCTGTGCGGCAGGTATGATTACTGTCATTGATTCCGTTCAGGAAGTTGCCAAAAACACAGCTAGCAAAGCTGCAGAACCAAGATTCAGACTTAGTTTGGCTCAGCCTTTACCAAACACACCCCGTCTTCCTCCATCCTTCCAACGCCACCTGTGCCCTCCTCTTCTCGTCCAGTCCTCTGGGGTGTCTGCGGGCTCCCTTCCTCCGCTCTGCCCTCAGCACCCGTGGGTGTGCCCTCTGCAGAGGGTGCTGTGCTGGGGGCCCGGGAGGACCTGTCCACCAGGAGGGATGGGCTGTGGCACTCCCAGGGTGCTTGGCCTGAGCCCCGCTACTGAGAGAAGGGAGGCGTTTGCCCAGGACTCCGAGGGGAGTTCCATCCTGGGAGTGAACCCAGCCCTGGTCGGGACCCAAGCACCCAGCCCTCCCCGAGACATTGTGTGAGCCGGCTGGGCCTCCAGACAGCCCCTCCCGCCGCCCCAGCCAGGGTGGTGCTTGTGTGGGAGGGACTTTAAATCCAGCTGCCAGACCCCTGGACAGCAGAGGCAGAGAGGGCTGGCCACCATGCACAGCTCCCGCAGTCTCCTGGCGCTGCTGCTGCCGCCGCTGCTCTTGCTGGGGGCCACCCCGGGGCCCGCCGGAGCCCTCAGTGATGAGGAGAGACGCACGATGGTGGACCTGCACAACCTCTACCGGGCCCAGGCGTCCCCACCCGCCGCCAACATGCTGCTAATGGTGAGTGTGATCAGAAGCGCCCACCTGCCAGGACTGAAGGGGTGCCGGGCAGGGCCCCCCACCAATCCCTCCCGTCCCGTAGCCAAAAGCTGTCTCAGAGGCTCACCTCGCCTGCCAGTGACAGAGTCTCTGAAATTATATGACTCACAGGCCCCATGGCAGCCCCATTATAGCGACGAGGACGCCGGCTTAGGGGACAGGGTGGGCCTTCAGGGGCTGGCAGGTCACCAGCCGACAGAGCCGGGCCTGGGCGCCCCAGCTCCCCTCCAGTGGCCCTTTCCCAGCGCTTCCTAAGATGCCTGTGTCGCTGGGGTGGGGGTGGGGACACCCTGGTGACAACAATCTGTCAAGGAGGGGAGGAGAGGAAGCAGGGCGGCAGGAGCACGGCACTGAGGTGGGCTAGCACCGGAAGGAGGCGGGGAGGACTCTGTCGGCCACTTGCACGACCCAGGGCTTTGGGTGAGTCCCTTAACCTAGGAAGGACCCTCAGTTCCTCTTCTGTGAAGCGAGGCTATAACTGGGAGTCACACATGTATCAATATGGCCTGAGTCTCGTAGATGGAATTTTGAGTTGGGGTGAAAATGAAACCTCAGCCCTAGCCAGTGTTGCTCAGTGGTTAGAGTGTTGGCCCATAGACTGAAGGGTCTCGGGTTCAATTCCGGTCCAGGGCACATCCTTGAGTGGCAGGCTTGGTCCCCAGCCCCAGTCGGGACGCGTGCGGGAGGCAGCCAGTCGATATGTCTCTCTCTCATCGATGTTTCTCTCTCTCTCTCTGTCTCTCCCTCTCCCTTCCACTCTCTTTAAAAATCAATGGAAAAATGTCCTCCGGTGAGGATTAACAACAAAAAAGAAAGAAATCTCAAACACATATATATTAGGATATAGTTACATGAAGTTTGAAAATGTGAAAAATACTGTTATATACAGGTGGCAACACGTGCTGATGGAGTAAACATCCATGGGCAGCCTGCAGAAGACAGAGCCATTCAGGGGGTGGTTACCCTGTCACAGAGGGAGGGTTAGCTGATGGCAGTTAGGGCAGGATGTGCACCGTCAGGATTAGAAGAAATGAAGTGAGAAACTCACTCCTTCCTGCTCTCCCTGAGGCCTGGACTGGCCACCCCGTCCAGCCACCCTCAGGCAGCCTGGCGGGCTGATGGGCAGTGTCCAAGGAGCCATAACTGGCCCCCGAGAGCAAGGTCACTCTGGGGACCACAGCAGCAAGCCGGGGGGTCCGAGACCGGCATTTTAACAGTCGAGTCCAATCTGGCGAAGTGACTCTGGCGGCCCCTTTACCGTCAAAGGCCTGTTTCCTGATCTATCACGAGGGGCTGGCAACCCTGCCCAGCGGGCCAGACAGGAGGACACAGGAGAAAGATCTCGGGGGGCTCTACAGACACTCACAGCACCGCCATTCAGGCCCTGTTGGCCGGGGCCACCAGGGGCTGCGGACACAAACCAGGAGCCTGGTACCAGCTCTGCCAACAACTCTGCCTGAGGCCCTGAGTTCATCGTTGGGTCCCAGTTTCCCCGTCTTCAGAACCTTAATGCCCCCGAGCCTTGCTGGCTGAGGCTGGGGCTACGCAGGCTGGGAGCTGCTTTGCCTGCAGAGATGGGCCTCAGTGGGGCAACATTCCTGGGAGCAGCTGGGCATTGGGGGGCACACGGCTCAGGTGCAACTCTGCAGTGGTAAATGCAGGGACTCTGGAGCCAGAAGGCCTGGGTTCAAATCTTTTTCTTTCTTTTTTTTGGTAATATATTTTTATTGATTTCAGAGAAGAAAGGAGAGAGAGAGAGAGAGAGAGAGAGAGAGAGAGAGAGAGAGAGAGGGAGAGAAACATCAATGATGAGAGAGAATCATTGATCAGCTGGCTCCTGCACGCCCCACAATGAAAGATGGAGCCTGCTACCCAGGCATGAGCCCCGACCAGGAATTGAATGAGGACCTCCTGGTTCATAGGTCGATGCTCAGCCACTGAGCCACGCCAGCCAGGCTCAAGTTTTCACTTTGCCATTTATTAGCTGTGTGGCCTCAGCCAAGTTACTTCGCCTCTCTGTGCCTCAAACCTCCTCATCTGTGAATTGGGGATGATAACAGAACAGTCCCCTTGTAGGGTGGTTGTAAGGATTAAATGAATCAACATGTGGAAGGCACTTAGAACAGTGCCTGACAATGAGTAAGTTCTCAGTAAGTGTTTGATGAACAAAAGGGAATGCTCGGGGGTGAGGCGGGTGGGGTTCCTGTGGACTCTTCTCTCTCCCGCAGCCTCCACATCGTTACCACCAGAAGGTTCCGTTTTCCTACCTCCTCCCCGATCTCTTGGGCACAACCTGACTCAGTCTGCGAGTTCTCCCAGGACTAAGCCTCTCCCTGCTTCCCAGGCTCGGGCTGCACTGGCAGAATGGACGGCCCAGCACACAGGCCTGACCCCCCTGGGAGCCCTGCACTGGCTGCGAGAGCCCAGGACAGGCTCCAGCCCCGAGAAGGCCCTCTGTGTGCCTGGCCCCCTCTGCCTCCAGCCTCCGCTCCTGCCCAGGTTCTCCTCCAGTCACCGAACTGCTTGTCTTTCCCCAAAGCACTGCTCCTCCCTCCACGCCTCTGCTCACGCCCCGCCTTTCTCTCGGGTCACCCTCTCCACGGGCCAAGCCTCACCTGAGAACTCTTGGCTACTGTCTCCTTCCCCGCCTTCAGGTCGGGCTAAATGGCCCTCTTTGGTGCCTCGTACTACCCCTTGCATATCTGTCATTCACCACATGGCGGGCCAATTAATGGCTTATGGCGATGTGAATTTGGGCTTCTTGGTCCTATAGCTGCCTCAGGCTGGCACGGTGCCCAGGACTGTTGACTGAGTGAGTGAGTAGATGAATGGACTTGTTTTCACACGATGACCATGTGGCCAGTGGGGGCGGGTGCTGTGACTCCTAAAACTCCCCAGGGGTCTCTGGACCGCTGAGAAGCCTTAAGTCCCAGAGCAGTGACTCTAATGGTGGGACTCCAGGCATCTCGTCAGAATGGAAACGAGTGGGCTCTGCAGCAGAGATTGCCTTAAGCAGGGTCCTGTCTCGGTCGTCAACAGTTGACAGACCCCTGCTGTGCCGGCCCTGTGCCGGCGGTGGGGGTGCGTCCCTGCCCCACCTGAAGGAGCTTACAGTCTAGTCTGCGGTCCAGCAGGCCATCTCCGTGCCCTGGTCCTTGTCCCCAGCACCCTGCCCCTTCACCACTCCCCACCTCCCACTGCGGCCAGAGTTTGGGAGGACCGCAGGGACCAGTGATTTGAGACAAAAAGTCCCAGAGAGGGAAAGGGATTCACCCAAAGTCACGTAGCCGGGCTGTCCCAGCCCAGTGCTCCCATCCATGCCCCCGGCAGCGCCTACGGAGAACCGTGTGAGCGTGGGCAGTGGGTGTGGACACAGCCCCCTCTCCTTAGAGCCGCCCCAGCTCTTGTGCTTTACGCCTGCCTGGCTCCCACAGCTGGATGGGCCCCCGGAGGGTGGAGCTAGAGTTGCGGCCAGGCAATGGTTTCCAGGAGAAGCCAGGACGAGTTTAATGGGATCCAGGCCTCCCTCCTCAGCCCTTTGGTCAGATGCCTTGTTAGTCCCTCTTCACACCCACTCTGAGGGGTGCCCCCAGCAGGGGACACAGAACCTCAGAGGCCCCCTCACCGAAGTGCTGTCCGCCTGCTGTCACACGCGGTCCCCCGTGGAGAACTCTGCCTTTGGGAGGGGACATGCTCTGGGCCACTGGGGCTCTCGGTGAGCGTCACTCCACACTGGACATGTGTGGTCCTCGGAGCAGCTCAGGCAGCCCTGGGAGGTGGGCAGGGGCCTCGCTGCCAAGTTTCACTTGGGATATTAATATTAATCCATAAGAACACTGTCCCAAACATGACTTCATTTCCTGTTCCCAACACCCTGTGAGAATTCAGAAAGACTAGGCCATCGGTCCGAAGTCACACAGCTGGTGAATGGCCCCAAGTGTAGCCAACCCCACCACCGGTGGTGGCACTCACCCCCCACAGAAGCCACCAGGAGCGAGACCTGGGCCAGATCCCAGCCAAGACTCACCCAGCGCCGGAACCGGTTTGGCTCAGTGGATAGAGCGTCGACCTGCGGACTGAAAGGTCCCAGGTTCGATTCCGGTCAAGGGCATGTACCTTGGTTGCAGGCACATCCCCAGTGGGGGATGTGCAGGAGGCAGCTGATCGATGTTTCTCTCTCGTTGATGTTTCTGGCTCTCTATCTCTCTTCCTTCCACTCTGTAAAAAATCAATAAAATATATTTAAAAAAAAAAAAAAAAAAAAAAAGACTCACCCAGCAAGGAGGGGAGGGTCTCCGGTCTCCATGGGCCCGGGGGAACCCCACCTTCTCCTCCTCCTGGCATCTGGGCATCCTCCCCTCGCCTCCCGGGTCCCCTTCGCCTTCACTGAGCCCAGGTGTCCTCACCTTCCTCCCTGCAGCGGTGGGACGCGGAGCTGGCCGCCTTCGCCAAGGCCTACGCTCAGCAGTGCGTGTGGGGCCACAACAAGGAGCGCGGGCGGCGCGGGGAGAACCTGTTCGCCATCACGGACGAGGGCATGGACGTGCCCCTGGCGGTGGAGCAGTGGCACGTGGAGCGCGAGTACTACAACTTCAGCGCTGCCGCCTGCGAGCCGGGCCAGATGTGCGGCCACTACACGCAGGTGTGAGGCCGAAGGTCGGCGGGAGGGCGGGCCGGGCGATGGGCGATGGGCGATGGGCGGGGCCTCGTGGGCAGTGGGCAGGGCGGGACCACCTGTCCCATCACCCCCTGCCCCCACTCCCACAAGTGCCTTAGTCCACACTCTAAGCCCCGTTAGACCCTTCATAAAAGTCGTCCTTCCCCAGTTATTAATGACTGTCTAGACCTGACAAAGTCTGCTTCTCAAACCCACTAAGCCATGTTCAGTTCATAAAAACCACAATCTGAAGACGAGGCCGCCCCTCGGCCTCCCGGTGCTGAACAGACCGAGGCTGGGTGTCTCCGAGCCATTTCTGCCCGTAGTTGCGGCACAGGCGCCCGACCAAGCTCGAAGCAGCCAGTCCTCGGGCTTAGGGCACCGCTTTGCCCCGGCAGCAAGGACCCCCACTTCTGCCTTCCCGCTCACCATCCCTCTGTTGTCATGTCTCATGGTGTCTAAGTCGCTGCTTCTAATCTGCGAGAGACAAATAAAGCGAATAGATAATTTTGTTGTTTAAATTTTCGTTTGCTTTTAAAAACTACGTAAGGAAGAGCAAATTGTCATGGAGGGAAGGTTTCGGGGGCCTCTGAGAGCTTGTCCCTGCCTCTC